>NC_073692.1:436035592-436335592 GCF_029784155.1 Uranotaenia lowii
GGATCAAGTCTCCCCATTGTCCCCTAAGCATTACTTAGCAGCTCCAACCAATATCCGAAGCTAAATTTTTTGGTTCGCTTAATTTGATAAACCTACTGAGGTAATTATTCATGCTTTATGCATATGCGGGAAATTTAAACACGCTTCTTAACAGATTCAAAAATTATCGCAATTTTTCATACTCGTGGCAAAAATTCGCCTCAGCACTTGAGGCTGACGTGTTACTGTTACTAAGGGCGTTTGGAGGATGCCGATTTGAGGTGATATGTGGCGGTTGATTCAACGGAGTTGGTTGTTCCCACCAGAAATGATGTAATTTTTTAACTTACGAAACAAGCCGATGGGAGTCAAACGGCGATGAGTGCCTCAATTATCAATATCAAATTCAAGATGCCAAAATAAAATGCATGTTTTAATCGACAGTTGGGACAATGAGCAGTTTTCTGTTAAGACGGGAACTACTACTCTAACTAAATTATTGGTATTCTATGGTGTTAAATAGAGTCAGCGAAACTTTTTATTTTTTTCTCATACCTTACAAAACGCAAATTAAAAAAAAAGTAATATGAAGTTGTTGAAATTATTCAATTTTTTTTAAAAAAAACCTCGTATTAAGTTTTGGCAGAGATGAATATTTTCTTTCCACATTCAAACTACTGTTAATTGAATATAGACTGAGCTGTGCAGTTTTTTCCACCCCCATCAGGAGATCATCACAGTTCAATGTTCCGTGTTCCGGTTCAGTTCAGCGATTACCGAACCTGGGTCCATCCTCGGGATAAATTTCACGATACCTTCCATGCTTGCCATCACGTTCAAAAGGCAGCATGCAAAATACCACGGATAATACACAGCACTTCCAAAGCCCGCCGACGTCGGGAAAAAACCTGAACGTGAAAAAATGTATCACCGCATGTTGATGTTGTTGTTGTTAATGTTGCTGAATACCAGGTGCACTTAACGTAATGATTATGCTGACTGGCCTTTCGGAGAGCTTGGTCCGAAGGGTATTTATGCTGCCGGTTGCACTTTGCGCTGGTTTAACTGCACACAAAGCACTGCCAGGGAATGTGAGAGTGAAGGAAGGGAGAAAAAAAAACGAACCGTCCATTCACCACGGATCCTCCCAGCAGCATCCGAACTCTCGCTTCCGATGAGGCAGAAGAACATCATGAATGCCAACCATGCCTCGGGAGTAGAAACATACCTAGCAGTGGGAGTTGAAGCATCATATGTGAAGATTCCCCCAGCCACGTCAGTCGGCTCAGCGCGTCCTCTGAGGCTTAAAATAGCTAATCATTTCCGATGATGAACCTGTGCCGGTATCTCACCTCCACCAGTAGGTACCAAGGTTGTTGGTACCTCACATGGACCACTAAGAAGGATGATGGCGAGCATTCGCACGTGTTGTCTGGCACGTTGCATTTTAAAAGTGGAGGGAAAAAAATGAATATGCAGACAACGCCTAGTTCTGAATGGCTGATAAAAGCGATTTTTTTTTGCTCATTACTATCGGTGATGACGGTTTATGACGGTGGGATGCTGTGCGGATTACTCTCTGCTTGTTGACTAGACATTAATTGGTTTTTTAATTATTGATGGATTTTTTTTATGGTTCAGTCGGTTTTATTCACAATGCTTGTAGTTTCAACTCTTCCTATTTCTTTTCACAATTTTTTTTAATTTAACAGTTCGAAAAATGAAGATATTTAAAAATGAAATTCGTTTTGAGTTGTTTTGAGTTGTCTGCGAGGAGCTGAAGCTTTTAAAATAAGAAAAGCTTTTGAGGGTCAATCCTCAAGTGGGAGACAAACATTGGTGTAATCAATTTGAATGAAAATTTACTTAAACAACAAGAAAGAAAATATACTTTCTCGAAAAAATACCTCAGGAATAGTTTATATTCGAACTAGAAACATAAAAATATTATAATTTTTTCCATCAGAGTAGGCTATGATCGATAAGGTCAGACGCATATTTCAAAAAGAACGAAAGAAAAACAGTTTTATAGGGAGGGGATGAATAAACCCAAGAGGCTTAAAATCCCAAATAAAACAACAAAACAAACAGTTTTTAAGACAAAAATGACAAAAATGACAAAAATGACAAAAATGACAAAAATGACAAAAATGACAAAAATGACAAAAATGACAAAAATGACAAAAATGACAAAAATGACAAAAATGACAAAAATGACAAAAATGACAAAAATGACAAAAATGACAAAAATGACAAAAATGACAAAAATGACAAAAATGACAAAAATGACAAAAATGACAAAAATGACAAAAATGACCAAAATGGCAAAAATGACAAAAATGACAAAAATGACAAAAATGACCAAAATGACAAAAATGACAAAAATGACAAAAATGACAAAAATGACAAAAATGACAAAAATGACAAAAATGACAAAAATGACAAAAATGACAAAAATGACAAAAATGACAAAAATGACAAAAATGACAAAAATGACAAAAATGACAAAAATGACAAAAATGACAAAAATGACAAAAATGACAAAAATGACAAAAATGACAAAAATGACAAAAATGACAAAAATGACAAAAATGACAAAAATGACAAAAATGACAAAAATGACAAAAATGACAAAAATGACAAAAATGACAAAAATGACAAAAATGACAAAAATGACAAAAATGACAAAAATGACAAAAATGACAAAAATGACAAAAATGACAAAAATGACAAAAATGACAAAAATGACAAAAATGACAAAAATGACAAAAATGACAAAAATGACAAAAATGACAAAAATGACAAAAATGACAAAAATGACAAAAATGACAAAAATGACAAAAATGACAAAAATGACAAAAATGACAAAAATGACAAAAATGACAAAAATGACAAAAATGACAAAAATGACAAAAATGACAAAAATGACAAAAATGACAAAAATGACAAAAATGACAAAAATGACAAAAATGACAAAAATGACAAAAATGACAAAAATGACAAAAATGACAAAAATGACAAAAATGACAAAAATGACAAAAATGACAAAAATGACAAAAATGACAAAAATGACAAAAATGACAAAAATGACAAAAATGACAAAAATGACAAAAATGACAAAAATGACAAAAATGACAAAAATGACAAAAATGACAAAAATGACAAAAATGACAAAAATGACAAAAATGACAAAAATGACAAAAATGACAAAAATGACAAAAATGACAAAAATGACAAAAATGACAAAAATGACAAAAATGACAAAAATGACAAAAATGACAAAAATGACAAAAATGACAAAAATGACAAAAATGACAAAAATGACAAAAAAGACAAAAAGGACAAAAATGACAAAAATGACAAAAATGACCAAAATGACAAAAATGACAAAAATGACAAAAATGACAAAAATGACAAAAATGACAAAAATGACAAAAATGACAAAAATGACAAAAATGACAAAAATGACAAAAATGACAAAAATGACAAAAATGACAAAAATGACAAAAATGACAAAAATAACAAAAATGACAAAAATGACAAAAATGACAAAAATGACAAAAATGACAAAAATGACAAAAATGACAAAAATGACAAAAATGACCATAATAACAAAAATGACAAGAATAACAAGAATAACAAAAATTACAAAAACTACAAAATGCTCATAAAGAGAAAAAAATTAGTGTCACCACAAAACTTTTTTTTATTTGCTCTTTCAAAAGATTTTTCAGAATATTGTGAAGGTACACATCCTTGACTAACACAGTATTTGAACAATCCAATGTATCATCATAGATATGACTAATAACGAATAAATTTATATCATTCAATAACTTACCGCTAATTGAACTCTATTATGGAAAACTTTGATAAACATCTGAAACTTCAAACCTGGAACATGATTTATAAAACGAGCTCATAAACAAACAAGGAACAACATAAATGGAAGAATCCCCTCTTGTGTACGATGATTTCTGACGTAATTTTTATGTGCAACTCACATTTCTTCCAGCCACTTGTATTCAAATCATAAAAGAAAAATTCCAAAACAACTTTATAAATGAAACTCGAAAATGTTTCAGACATTGTTCTTCTTTAGCTTAGCTTAGCTTAGCTTAGCTTGATTGACTACTCACATCCACCTTAAATCATAGAGCTCGAAATGTTATAAGTTGTCATACAATATTTCGTATTTAAGAAAATAAAACGAGTTTTGGTTTTCACGCAATATATAGATGTATATACATCAAGATTTTTATCTTGGTTGAACATTTCGAATTCCATGATCGCTGGCGTGGCTCAGTAGAACGAGTTCCACATCGCCAATGGTTGCTACTCCGTGATTGACCGAGGCCATCAATTTTGTTCAGAGGTCAAAAGAATGATGCTTGGGATTAGCAAAATTCTCAATGCACAAAACTGATGCTCTCTCTTTAGACATCAATAACGGCGCCGGCCACGTCCTAGTAGTCAATAGATAGTTAGGAAAATAGAGAAAGGGATGAAAGATATAACTTTGTGCTTTAGGACCGAGGTCACCTCTGCATCCTAGCAAACAATTTTGTTTTGGAGAGTGGGTAAAGGAAACAGTTTGGAAACACTTTTGACAAGTGCATGGATATGATTGAATCTGTCTTCCTTTGATTACATTATGAAATCCTACAAATTCCCTGAGTAAAAACGTCTAAATTAAATTTCCGGTCTAGGTTCTATGAAAAATAACGTTTGGAAACACAAAGCTCCTACCAGCAATCTGAATACTGAACAAATTCAATTCTACTCAATTTTAACATATTTTTATTTAGAAAACTTTATTTGAGATGTTCTGAAAACATTTTTATTGTTATTTTCAGACACGCATGTTATATTTTCATCGCACTGATTATGAGGACCACTATATTTATTCGTTTCCCCTTAAATGCATTCAAAACATATTATGAAAATAAATGCGATCTTTTAAAAGTATAAAATTAAAGAAATTTATTATTTTGCTGGATGAATACTTCAAAACCCCACGAACATGGCATCGTCTATGAATACTCTTCTACATAAACCACCCAAATCTGAATTCCTTAAAAAAGATATTTGCTAAACAAATCTGGAATCAACAGCCACGCATATTTTAGCACATTTTTGATCAAAGAGTGTATTCTATCAATGTTTGTCTTTTCTTATCTCTCCACCTATATCCACATCGCTACACTTTTTTAAATCGAACGTTCTTTCTTATTTTTAGTACCGCCATTAAATTTGACAAACATTTTAACTACTTCTTTCAAATAATTTTTTTGACGTCTTCTGATGTAAAATTTATATTGCACAAATACTGCTTATTTGTATCTCATTGTAGATTGAAACGGTCAACAACGGACCACCTACGACCCCTACTGCCTAATAGCATTGGCCAATGCATTTTCAATCACTTTACAACTTTTAGCTGTTTTAGGAAACTTAAATAATTTTGATAATCAGTCCAAAAAGGCAGTTCGGGACGTTCCGAGTTGTTTTAATTTGAATTCTAATTTGTTGTCATATTTTGGTTTTCCTTGATATTTTCATCCGATTGAAAATTGAATTGATTTGAAGCAAAATGCTAAGTACAAGTACGAATTATGGTTTTCATAAATTGATAGAGTTGATTAGTTATTACAAACACTGCGCTCCCATTTACAAAATTTTTGTAGTTTAGTTGCTGGTTTGGAACACACACACACACACACACACACACACACACACACACACACACACACACACACACACACACACACACACACACACACACACACACACACACACACACACACACACACACACACACACACACACACACACACACACACACACACACACACACACACACACACACACACACACACACACACACACACACACACACACACACACACACACACACACACACACACACACACACACACACACACACACACACACACACACACACACACACACACACACACAGACACACACAAACACACACAGACACACACACACACACACACACACACACAGACACACACACACACACACACACACACACACACACACACACACACACACACACACACACACACACACACACACACACACACACACACACACACACACACACACACACACACACACACACACACACACACACACACACACACACACACACACACACACACACACACACACACACACACACACACACACACACACACACACACACACACACACACACACACACACACACACACACACACACACACACACACACACACACACACACACACACACACACACACACACACACACACACACACACACACACACACACACACACACACACACACACACACACACACACACACACACACACACACACACACACACACACACACACACACACACACACACACACACACACACACACACACACACACACACACACACACACACACACACACACACACACACACACACACACACACACACACACACACACACACACACACACACACACACACACACACACACACACACACACACTTCTCTGTCTTTCCTTTTTTTCCCGTCTTAACAACAACAAAAAACTAATTTTCAGTTTGCTTTTTGTCAACAAGGAATACTTTCTCTCGCCATAAATTTTATTTAACAGGTTGACTATGCTACAAAAAAAAAAAGATTTTGCAGTAAAAAATTGCCAACAAAAGATTTGATAACTGGGGCATTGGATGATAGATTGTATATAAGGAGCAAAAACAAATTATTTTCTCATAAAGTAACACCTAACTTTCACAATTTAGTTCACTATCCCAAAAACATATTCACCATCACATATACGACAAGCTCAGGACAAGGAAAGGATCAGGTTGTTCAGCTGACATCTCGTACAGAATTCTAGATTCATACATAACTGCATAGACACAATCCTAAAATCAAACCGAGATGGTAAATACTCAACAACAAAAAATCAGTTCTACTCGTACAATTCACGCTCCCTTAACATAGACTTTATGAATGTTGAACTTGATTCTTGAATACACTTATGAATATAGATGAATTGAAAAGAATACTTAGCTCTGATCTGTTGAACCATTCGGACACATTAAAAATCTTGTCGCGATTCCCGAAAGCGATGGGCGCGCTCGCAGTCCCGGTATACGATTTCTCGTGTGTTAAACAGAGAGAGAAATAGCCTTCACTCCAATTTCACTCCGATTAGCTGTCATTCTTATGGAAATCTGTGTAGGAGTAAAGAGCAGGCTTTATTCTTTTTAGCAGGCCCAATCCCAATTTATCGTCGTCAGAAACGCATTTTTCTTCTTTTGTTTTGTTCTGGGTTTGCGTTGAAATCTGGTGGCGTTACGTTTCTTTTCCAGATTTCCGTAACGCCTGACCGAGGGGTTTTGGTTTAGATTCAAAATGATAACTCCGATGCTAGACATGTGTACTTAAATATTGCTGATCCACTCTTTTTTTCTATTTCTGCGATAGCTGATTTGGGCGCCCGTAGGGTACCACTGTAAAAAAAAATTACAGTATTCAAGAAAAAAATTAGCATTGTTCTACATAAGGATTATTTATCGACTGAAATTAAATCGGATGAACAAGCGGAAAACATTGAAAGATGATTTAATAAAAAGTTGTCAAACAAACATGTATACCAAATATTTATAAAACAAAAAATTGTATTTGCCTTGAGCTTGGTCAATCAGCGGTCAAAATCACGGAAAAATGAATAGTTAAAAAACCTGTTTGCGATGGGTTCAATCAGCGGACAAATTCACGAAAAAAAATGAAAACCTGTAGTTGTTTAAGGGGGGGGTAGGGTCTAACACTTTCAAAAAATCGATTTTTTTATTTTTTTATTTTCTTATTGTAAAACATTTCAAGAATGTTGTGTCAAATTTTCAAGTCAATTGAAGCAAAATTGTAGAAATTATAGGCCTTTATCTCCTCCTATCTAATACTGCAAGAAAGCAAAAGCAGAAACTTCAAACGCGTTTTTCTCGAATGCACATTTTTAAAGTCCGTGGACATCGTCATTTGAAAACTACTTATCCGATTCTTTTCAAATTTGGAACATATTTTCTACATATAAAATACCAGACCCCAACGTTTTTCTTTTTTGATTTTTTTACTTTGGGGAGATTTTACAGGTGAAAAATGGCGGATTTTTAGGTGAAAAATCGTAGTTTTTACTTCAAACAGCCACAAAAATTTCATAAAAATATTTTTAAGTTAAATAAAAACGTTGGGGTCCAGAAAAACATCTATTAAAAATATTTTGCTCTGATTTTTTGACTTCAGATGATTCTGTGCTGAGATACAGTGTCCACCGCAAATCCTGTTTTCTAAAAGGCATCCTCGAAAATGCTCCGTCTCCGGCTCATTTTTTAATATTTTTCTACGAAAAAATTACTAAATGTTCTTTTAACAATGCTTTGTATAATGCAAAAAATTTGAATACATTTGTTTGAACGATAGCTCTAGAAAAAAATCGTGAAAATGGTGTTTTTTTTATACCCGTTAAACCCTACCCCTCCCTTAAATAAGTTTAGAGTTCGACGACACGGTAGCGATCATTCATTGAATGTTGGATATCGTGCTTTGTTTTGCAGTCGGAGTTATCCGTATAAAGTTTAACTGAAAAGCGGTTAGCGTGTAGAAAACCGTCAGATTTTATACTGATTTGACAGATCGCACAAATTGCGCAGTCCAATTTTTTGCGATGCGAATGGTATTATTTCCTATAATAGATTATTCACCGTACACAACTCCTTTTTTAACTTCTCATATATGTACGATTTGTTACATTTTAACGACAACATAATTGAATTCGACCGGCATATAAAGTATCAAAGACGCATTTATCGCATCAAAAATCTTCGTCATGCCAAATTCGTTAATTCTCAGGCTATGGAAAAATGTGTTTTCAATAATGTAGATTGTTTTTTTGTTTTGCCTGGGATTTTAACGCTCGTAATTAATTCAATCTCAATGAATACTAAAAATAATAATATTTCATTCCGAAGACTTCATGTTTTGTCCTCTCTTGCAAAATAATGATTTGAAGATTGATTCAAGAATTTACTTCTTAACTTTTCAATGAAATTAGTGAGTGAGAGTGATTTTTTTAACTGTGTTTACTGCTCCGGCTAGCCTACCGCACGGAAGGCTACCGTCGCGCGATTAGAAATTTTCCCAGTAACCGCAATATATTAACTTGGGAGCACTGACTTTCGATCCCGGAGGAACACACGAAAAATGGAACGAACAAAGTTTTGGCCCGCGTGCTTTCATAAACATTAAATTTGAGACTTAGCGTTAGATTCATTTGCCATTTTCAGTCACATTCACTTCTATACCACTTCAACACGAACTATTCAATCAAAATTCACTTTTTATCCTCGATCCACTTTAAAAAAAGAGATTTTCTTCACAGCAGAAAAGCAAAAGCACTGTGTTTCAGACATTGTTCTTCTTTAGTTAAAAAAGTAAGTTGAAATAAAACAAACTTCTGCACTCCCTGCAAATTGCGGAGGATCACCTCACGTCTCTTTATAGATAACCGGTATTTCGGATTTTCAAATGTTGTAGGCTCCTCAAAATCTTCAGGTAGAAACTTCCGTATTACAACATCAGTGCAGAATTAATAAATGAGAAGGATAATGGAACGAACTCACCAGTTGTTGAAGTAGCAACTAGCAAGTGTGCTTCCTCTTGTAGCGAATCATTTAACTTACTGGAGGTGGACGAAATCAATGGAGAATCGGGTCAGGCACAAACAATGATACATGCAATTATCGAACACTAAGCATTATCCACTGATTCAAGAAAAAAAATTCAAATTTACAATAAGAAATCACTTAAACTTCAAAAATTTGAGTTTCACTGTAAAGGAGCGAAAAAAAACACGTGCGATACCAACAAACCATCGCCTACTACAAAAATGACACAAATTCATTGTAAAATAACCCGTAGTTTAATTTTTCAACTGACCACCAACCGAAATTATACTTTGAAAAGAAACGTAAAATAAAAACATTTTTTTCTTAGGTGTAGAGATCCATCGGGATTATCCCAGTTGTAAAATGTTTTCATTTATATTTGATCATTTATTTTCTTTTATTCTGCAAACAACCATAAAAAACTATTCACAATTTTTTAACTTATGCTAACAAATTCCTAACAAACACACTTTTTTTTTGGTTTAATAGCTGTACAGTGCATAGATTTTAAACTTTCTGAAACATTCTGCTTTGTTGGTCTGGCGTCTTACGTGCAGTTTAAAAATTGACCTATTTAACAAAAAACGAGAACCAGATAAGCTGAGTTCTCTGCTTTTGGATAAGTTTACAGTTTCAATATACGATGTATTTAATTCAAAATCTAAAATCTTCAATTGCTGATTGAAATGCAACGATTATAGATCCCAAAAATGATTCCATCAGAGCAGGTTTGCCGTTCGCGTGACAAGAGTAATTGCCATCAACCGCTGTTACTGACAGGTAATCAGCAATTTTGAATCCGGCAAGGAAGTGCTACCAATCCGTGAGGGAATTACAGGAAAGTGGAATCCGGCGACGACGACACGCTGCCTTCCGCAAATTGATGATCACTCAAATAAACGACACAATTTAGCACACAACTTGCGGGTGTAAAATTCTATAAAACCGAAATCGTGTTTCATCGAGCAAGGTTCTTAAGTGTTTTGCACGAGCGATGGGGGTAAAACTCAAGCTGCAAGGGAGTGGAGGGACTAGAAAGGACAGGTCGTGAAATTAAACCAGCTAGCAAATTAATTTGAATAATTTATCAACCAAACAGCTGAGCAGTTTAAACGACGACGGCGACGATGGCCGAATGCTATCACTTTAAAGGTATCGAAAAAAGATATGTCTGATAATATTTTAGGAAAAGGATTATTATCAATCCAGTTAGGTGAAGAAATTTCTTCCAACCAATTTGAAATCGTAATTATATTTTTAAACTTCAAAACATGAAAAAGTATTTCTATTTTGCATTAAACCGACGACGACCAACTAAAAATTAATTTAAAAGTGCAATTGACAGGTGGGCTAGAAATAGAAATATTTTTGATCAAGCTTAACACTTTTCATAACAATAGAACACTTGATAAATTATCTTTTGGATTTCGTTCTCACCTTCATTGTGAATACATCATTCACGGGAGTACATTTAGAGCTAGTTGGAATCAATGAAACAAGCGAACCGTTTAATGAGAATGAACAGCTGAATAGAAGCACGGTCTAGTAGTGCTCTTTTCGAGTGAATACCGGATAAAATTTGCATCTTTGCTGCAGCGATGCAGCTGCTTCTTTCGTTCAAGAAAAGATGCATGCCAAACTGCTTTTTTCGTTTTTCAAATGTTCAGACATTTTTGTGTGCTTACATTTTTTGTTTCAGCTGAAGGAACTGAGTATCTTAATAGAAAAAAAAACTAATCAGTCGCTGCTCGAATACTCCTCATATTTGAATTAGGGAATCTGGCCTTCTTGGACTGTGAATGTTTTTTTCTGAGTTGAAATTTTTGTCAAATAAAATCGTTTAAAGTTCATCAAATTAAGAGTTTTTTTTGGCAAAATTAAAATTCATGAAAAAAAATTAATGGCTTCAAGCGTATTTTCCGTCTAATTCACACATTTTCTCTTGAATGGAGTTCAATCTTTGCAATCCACAATCACATTTGAGACGAGCTGCGGATTCACCGAGACGTCATAAAGCGAATGGAAAATCCACTTGAAAAATGTCAGCACAATAATATTCAATTACGAGCCCGGATCTCACGTATGCTCACAATTTACCTTTCCCATTCCGACCAGCTTCCGGTGTTCCAGTCCTGTGACTTACAGACGACGTTCTTCTGGACAGAATGGTGCCCGTGTGTGCGTATCTACTGTTTGTCAAGATGCTGTAGAGCCAGGGGACTTTGCTGTTCGGAAATTGCAGAAAGAAGAACGCCCGGGATAAGAAATGTCATTTGATTTTCTGATCACAGTAAGCCAAGGTGGCCAACTTTGTATACGATCTTCGGGTTAGTGCTGTATGTAATCTTCTTATAATTCCTTCCCTATTGCTGGTAAGGAAGCAAAATAAGGCAAAATCAAGACTGGGAACTTCCTGGTTTCGGGTGCTTTGCCAGGGAGCATGTGAGCACATTCCTCAAGTGCACTCGATGTCCAGGGCAGATCCTCAATCTAATACGATTTGCTGGTCGCTTGCTTATGCGATGTCAAGCTAAGGAAAATATCGAGCAAGGTGGGGCTCTCATCCTTATCATGTTTCCTTTTGTCAAATTGGACAAAAATACCGAGAATAAGGTCAAAGTAAATGCGGAAATTCTGACCTTTGTTTTATTGAAATGGTTTAAAATAAATGAAATGGTGTCAAGAAAGCTAAAACATGTTATAAATTGACAAATCAGTCATACTGCATTGAAAAATTATTACAGCTTGCTGAGATGAAGTCACTACTGGTGTTAAAAAAGACAAAAAGATGTTTGATATGCGAACGTTTCAATTTAAGTACGTACTTTTAGAAAAATATCGTTCAAAATCAAAGTTATGATATATAGAAATAACTTCATACCTGAATAAAAAAAAATGGTCGAATGGATATTCAGTAAAATTTTGTAAAATTTAAATTCAAGCATTGCGCAACGCTTTCCGATTCCGTTTAAGTTGTATGATGTACAAATGTACATATGTACTGTTGTAAGCTAAGATACACACCAAGTAGTGGATTCAATACCTGTTGCTAGTCAGAATCGAGAAAGCCAAATCAGTTCGATCCATGGTTAAATCAATTTATCGCTATTTCTGTTTCACAGCTGATAACATGTTCCTACAAATCAGTATAAAAACGGAACCAAAAACTACGAAATTATCTCAGTCTCTGGTTTCACCAGAAAGTACAAAGTGAAACAAAATGCAGCTGGGTCAATATTTCCTATTACTTTTCAAAGTTCTACTGGCCTGCACCGCAGTGCTTGCACTAAAACACTCTGGCGGCGACGATGGGTCCAACCGGATGATCCGCTCTCCTGATGAAGAGAACCAGCCGATCATCACCAATAGATCTCCTCGAGAACTGCGACGCATGGATGGAGGCGAAAACTCCAACCGATTGTACCGCTCTCCTGACTCGACGCACCCTATGGATGGAGGTGATCACTTCAACCGGATGATCCGTTCTCCCAAACCAGAGAGCCAGAAGGACGGTGATGGAGAATCTAAAAAATCTGCCCGGTCTCCTAAACACATGGGTGGTGGGGATGACTCTAACCGATTGTTCCGCTCGGACGGAATCGATGGGACAATCGAACCTCGGCTGCACCACATGGGCGGAGGCGATGATTCCAAACGATTGTTCCGCTCAGACGGAATCGAACCTCGAAGACTGCTCCGCATGGGCGGAGGCGATGACTCCAACCATCAATCCCGCTCCGGTAAATCTATGCATCACATGGATGGAGGCGATAACTCCAACCGATTGATCCGTTCACCTAAACCTGATAACGAGAAGGAAGGTGATGGAGAATCTAAAAAAACTGTCCGGTCTCCTAAACACATGGATGAAGGTGATCATTCCAACCGGATGATCCGTTCTCCCAAAACAGAGAACGAGAAGGACGGTGATGGAGAATCTAAAAAATCTGCCCGGTCTCCTAAATACATGGATGAAGGTGATCATTCCAACCGGATGATCCGTTCTCCCAAACCAGAGAACGAAAAGGATGGTGATGGAGAATCTAAAAAATCTGCCCGGTCTCCTAAACACATGGGTGGCGGGGATGAATCTAACCGATTGTTCCGCTCGGACGGAATCCATGGGACAATCGAACCTCGAAGACTGCTCCGCATGGGCGGAGGCGATGACTCCAACCATCAATCCCGTTCCGGTAAATCTATGCATCACATGGATGGAGGCGATAACTCCAACCGATTGATCCGTTCTCCCAAACCAGAGAGCGATGATGGAGAATCTAAAAAATCTGCCCGGTCTCCTAAACACATGGATGGAGGTGATCACTTCAACCGGATGATTCGTTCTCCCCAACCAGAGAGCGAGAAGGACGATGATGGAGAATCTAAAAAACATGCCCGGTCTCCTAAATACATGGATGGAGGTGATCATTCCAACCGGATGATCCGTTCTCCAAAACTAGAGAACGAGAAGGACGATGATGGAGAATCTAAAAAACATGCCCGGTCTCCTAAATACATGGATGGAGATGATCATTCCAACCGGATGATCCGTTCTCCCAAACCAGAGAGCGAGAAGGACGATGATGGAGAATCTAAAAAATCTGCCCGGTCTCCTAAATACATGGATGGAGGTGATCATTCCAACCGGATGATCCGTTCGCCCAAACCAGAGAACGAGAAAGACGGTGATAGAGAATCCAAAAAATCTGCCCGGTCTCCTAAACACATGGGTGGTGGGGATGACTCTAACCGATTGTTCCGCTCGGACGGAATCGATGGGACAATCGAACCTCGACTGCACCACATGGGCGGAGGCGATGATTCCAAACGATTGTTCCGCTCGGACGGAATCGAATCTCGAAGACTGCTCCGCATGGGCGATGACTCCAGCCGATTGCCCCACTCGGTCGAAATCCTTCCGGTAATGGAACGTCAAAGACTGCTCCGCATGGGCGAAGGCGATGACTCCAACCGATTGTTCCACTCGAACGGAATGCTTCGGACAATCGAACGTCGAGGCGATGACCCCAACCGGATGATCCGCTCTCCTTTGAAATATTTCGATAGGGACGAACTTGCCTTGCGTAGTCAGTGAAACCGCATTCCAAGTCATCTTCACAAAGCTCCAATGACACTGGAAGCAACGTTGAAGATAATTTAAAACTAAAGTTTATTTGAATGCCTTAAACTACATACCTTAGATATTACAATAACGAACTTGATCAACCGATGAAGACAAGGAATGGAAACGGATTACGCTTGCTGGCCCAATAGTTATTTAAGATAATTAAGCACTTGATCAATTGATGATGACGCGGAATGAATATGGATTATGAACACTGGACAACTACTTATAAAATGGCATTTTGAATATGTTCTCCCTATGAGAATGATGTTTGATTTGAATAAAATAACTTTGTTACAAAAAATATTTTCGAACAGTGAATGACAGCGATCGTTTATTTTCTTTCCCAATACCTTCAATATCATACGTTTTGAGGGGCATTTTTGCTTCTCTTTTTCAAATGATGGTTTTAAAAAAAACAAAGAAAGATAATCTGCCGCTCATTGCAAGTCCGTCCCATTTGCGAAAAACGACAATTAACATCGTAAAACGGCCAACGAGAATTCGTCACTTGTATGCTTTTTAATCAAAATAACGAATGGCAACTAAAATTATGGAATTTATCTTTCAAGTTGTGGAAAACAGTCAAGTGTCATTGTCCATTGTTAAGAAAAAAAATTAGTGAAAAGTGAAACTGTCCGAAATCGGCTGTTTACTGCAGCTTCCGTTTGATGTCGGAACAGGAGCGCTGTTCGGGCTTCATGCCAACTCTGTGAATGCAACTCTTGATTCTACCAATCAATTGTTTGCAGTTTTTGGCTCTCCAATTATTTTTGTACACCAATGTGCCCAAAGTTCCGAAAAAATCTTCGATTGGCGACACTGAGGCAGATTTTCGGGTTGTGATTCTTGGGTAAAACTTGGATCTAATGGGTATTTAGGAAGAATTGTGTTTTTTTGGCATAATGCGATGACACTTTATCCGGCCAAAACACGTATTGTCCATCTGCATAATGTTTGTGTAGAAACGGCATCAAAATTTTTTTTCAAACATTCATTCTGGTACACATTTTGATTGATAGCCAAACCACACGGCTTGAACCATGGCTTAGAAATACCTCTCTAGGAAATGGCGTTGTATAGCATCACTTTCTGTTTAAAGTTATGTTTGAACTTGTATTAAATGTTCCGAGATGTAGTAGAACTATCCTTGGAATAGTATCGATCGTTTCCAGGGATGTGCGTCTTCGAAAGAGGGAAGTAACTTTCGTCGTCCAAAACAAAACATTTTCCGGAATATTTATATATCAGCGACATTGGTATATAAGAATCGAAATCTGATCCTCAGTATAATCTGGGGCTCTTGTCTTCTTACGGCACCTTATTCCGACGTTTTTCAATATCTTGCCAATGTATGAGAACAATTGAACTTTTTTGCGGCATCTCGTTGGCTCAGTGAATCCTTGTTGTTGAAGGCACGATAAAGAGAATGAAGTCCGTTTGCGTCCATAATTTTCGCTAGTTCTCTGCCACTACCTTGCTTGCGAGTAGTTGTTTGGGATTTTAGGATATGGTAAACGGTGTAAGCCGCCAAATTTTCACTTTTAAAATGAATCAAAGCAATCGAAAGATTTCTTTTTATACAACCACTATCTTCTTCAGTGAGCGTTTTCGATTAGATTCGAGTTGATAGAGTGATTCTGAAAACTTATGTTGTAGCGTATGGACGTAGTTCAGATGTAAAAAAAATATATTTTTGTGAAACGGCGAAGCAAGTTGTGCTACAAAAGGTGCTTGATTAGGTGAGATCACAACATTTTTTTTCGTTTTATTTATCAACTACTTCGTTTTTTTTGCGACAAAGTATGGAAAATTATATCTAACACTTCAGGTTTGCCCAGATAATCTCGGTAGGACATAGCTGAGAAATTAGTTGAAGGGACTGCCAATTCTTGACATTCGTTGAAATATTATTTATTGTTCATGTTTACCTGCTGCCTACATTTTGACTATTTGGTTTCTTTGGAGTTTTTTGTCGTTCAGGATCGACGAACGTCCCGAACAGAGCCTACTTATGATACTTTAATTGTTTTTTAATAGTGTCACGATGTTTTCCACAAAGTTTCGTGCGATTTCCGTTTCCGATGCGGCTGGGCACCGATCTTTGAAGACGCACACTTTTGCTGAACGGAGTATTATATTCCCTTCGACTGATAGAGCTGTATTTTTTTTTAATTTTTACTGGCTCATGGGTTACTTTGATTGATGCTGAATGGGTAGTTTCGTCAAGCGCCTGATCGTAAACCCATAAGCTATCGGTTAAAAGTCTCTTTTAAGAATCCTGAAGTCTTAAACGAACGTACTTAAAAACAAAGAATGATACAAACAATTGAATTGAGATAAAACTTTTCAAGAGCATGGTATAAGCATGGTATAAAACCTTTTTTTAAATATCATTGTTATGAAATATGTGACAAAAAACATAATGGTACACAAATTTATGAAAGTTTTTAATAAACTTGAGGCAAAGACAAGCAATACATCGACTATTTTTTTCTAGTTCTTAAACAGTTACCATACACAATAACTTAAGATATTTAAAAAAAACGCATTTCTTGTTTAGACAAAGAATTTAGGTTAATGATAGTGTAAATTGATTGTAGTAAGATTTACCTTTTAAAATGGATTTGAAATCCCATCGATGCCATAGGGATCATTGTGATTGATAACCTTATAGATAAGATTGATCGCCAAAAATGCAATGGTGGAATGCTTATGGATGGTATTTCCTCCGGAAAACTTTTGGAGCATGTGTAGGAAAAAAAGTGCATCCTTTCCTTAAATGAATCCTGATCCAAATCTTTCCCCAGTTATCAAATCACCCTTGTGATCAAACTTCAAGATATAATTACAGATGTTTAGGTGGATTCTTTCACCCTTTTTCTTCGTTTTAGATCGAATGACATTCTTTCAAAAGTTAGGCAATTTCATATTCTTGTTCATTGTTCATCGTTGCATTCCCGTTTCCGTTCAAACGTATTTCTCCTGGGGGCTGACAAACACAACACTGCGAATCATGATCATTCGAAGCAATAAGTGAAATCTTATACCGATTGTGGAATACAAAAGTGGTTCGAGATAAAGGGCGAACACGAAATTATTGCGACTACCTTCCGCACGTTGTTGGCAGAATTGGTGGTAAAGCAGTACAAAATCCAGATCGCATTTTTCCACGGCGATCTTGAGGATATACATACGACAACCACCCGGACTCTTCGTAGAAGGAGTAGACCACAAGCTGTGCAGACCAATGTCTCTATCGGAAGGTGAAGGATGGAAAAGCCTGTTACGTGCTGGTGTATGTTGATGAAGTCAGCGAAGACATCGAGATTTGCGAAACTTTGATTGCTGCTTTGAAGAAGCAATTCGAACTAAGTGAGCTCAAAGATATCCACTACTGCCTCGGAATTGACGTTCAGCAAGACGAGAAAGGCGATTTCTTCGTGAACCAGCAGCAGCACATCGATTAATTCATTCGAGAAACGAGGATGGAGGATGCCCAGGACTATAAACTCAACTTCTCTACCTTTCAGTCAACTTCCGACCGGACATATCACCATCGGTGTCCATTCTGAGTTGCCATACCAGCTGCCCCACGCAAGGAGATTGGAACGAAGTCAAAAGGTAATCCGCTACCTGAAGGGTACCAGCTTTTCTTCTATCGTCTTCGATTAAGCGGAGCTGGAGATAGGTCCGGACTGATAGGGTATGCTGACGCGGATTGGGTGGAAAACATTGAACAACGGAAATCCAACAGTGGCCAAGTCTTCATAAGCTGGAGCTGCAGGAAGCAAACGTGCCTTTTCTTATCCACAGCGGAAGCCGAATTCACCGAATTATCCAAGGCATCACAGGAAGCAATCTGGCTGACCCGTTTGTTGGCCTACATGGATGAGAATGGAGACGTTAAAATCAACCGGAGTTGTCTCAATATGCTGAATACCGAAAAGTTCAGCAATCGAACGAAGCACATCGCCCCAAAATATCACTTCGTTCTAGACCTCAAGCAGAATAAGGAGATCGTCTATTGCCCGACTGAAGACATAGTAGCTGATCGACGCTGGATTCCAATTGCTGCAAAAAAAAACTGTTAAAACTGATTCCAATGAATCCAAGCTGGCTCAACTTGCTAGAGAAGCTAGCCGCCTCAAGCTTGAAATTCTGGGAGCGAGCGAAGTCCGTTGGCCTAATACTGGAGAACACAAGACTGAATCCGGGCAAGCAGGGCTTTACTCTGGCATACGAGGAGAACATGCTACTCGAATACGAGGAGTTGGTTTCCGATTAAGCCCGCAGGCCTACGTGGCCCTTATGAGATGGGAACCGATAAACGAAAGAATAATCGTAGCCAGATTTAGAAAACGGGTTAGAAACCTTACAATGGTCCAGTGTTATGCGCCAACTGACGTTGCCGATTTGCAGGAGAAAGAGCAGTTTTACAGTCAACTGAACAGCGTGGTGGAGAAAATTCCGAAGGGTGACATTCAAATCCATTTGGGCGATTTCAACGCAAATATTGGCTCCGACAATCAAGACCTCGAGTGCATCATGGAGGGCCATGGCCTAGGACAGATGAGCGAAAACGGAGAGCTGTTCGTGGAATGTTGTGGCAACAAAATGGTGATTGGTGGATCGCTCTTCCCTCATCGACCAGCACATAAGGTTACTTGGGTATCCCGAGATGGCCGAACGGAAAATCAAATTGACCACATCTGCATCATCCGAAAATGGAGAAGGAGCCTTCTTGATGTCCGCAACAAACGAAGCGCAGACATTGCATCTGACCATCACCTCGTCCTTGGCGAAATACGACTGAGAGTCGAAGAACAGTGGTGTGGAATCAAGAATGCCTTTATCACGACAAGCTATGGTAATCTCGGTAAAGTTTGTGGAAGAAGAAGTGAATGGATGTCGGATGAAACTAGGAGGATGGTCGATGATCGGAGAAAGGCAAAAGTCGGAATTGAGCAGGCATGTACCGTGTCAGCCAAAGCAGCCACCCGCTTTCGTTATACGGAGCTGGAAAAGGCAGTTAAACGAGCTTGTAGACGAGACAAGAGAGCATGGAAAAACTCCCTTGCCGAAGAGGGAGAAAGAGCCGCCGCCAATGGAGATATCCGATTATTATATGACATTTCTCGCCGCCTTAGTGGTGCAAGGACTAATGCAAGAATGCCGCTGAAAGACCGAGCAGGTCAGCTGCTGACAGATCGAACAGATCAGCTCAAACGATGGACTGAGCACTTCGAACAACTCTTCCGAGTCACGAATAGCGATGGCCAACAGAACCCGCAGCTTGAAGCGCCAACAGTAAGTCGCATAAATGGCGTCAACTCGGAAGCGCCCTCGCTGGCTGAAATAGAAGCGGCAATCAAAAACATGAAATCCAACAAAGCACCTGAGATCGATTGCATCCCTGCTGAAAGTGAGACAAGGATGTATCTTATCACCGCTGCTTTTTCTAATCGTAATGGATGAGATTCTGGACTGGATTGATCGACAGTGCATCGAACCGAGGATTGCAGTGGAAACCTTCAACAATGGAGCAACTTAACGACCTTGACCTGGCTGACGATATTGTTTTGCTCGCCCAAACACAACCGGATATGCAGAGCAAACTCGACGACCTCACCGAAAGTTCCAAGGCAGCAGATCTCAAAGTCAATGTCGGAAAGACCAAGTCGATGGAGATCAACACAGGAAATCCCTCCAGTTTCATGGTAGCTGCTGGGCAACAAGTTGAGAAAATGGAGTGCTTCCAGATAACGCCTGATGGTGGTACCAAGAAACCCATCGAAACCCGGATCAGAAAGGCCCGATTTGCGTTTGCGAGTCTCCGAAACATCTTCAACTCAAACGTCAAATCCGTATTGCTGTACGGGTGCGAAACTTGGTGCACATATGCGGTAACGACGCGAAAACTGCAAGTATTTGTAGACCGCTGCCTGCGGAATATCATCCGCGCTTGGTGGCCTGGTAACTGGATCTCAAATGAGGAACTACATCGCCGGTGTCATCAAAGGGCGCTAGAAATCAAGATTCGGAAACGTAAGTGGAGATGGATTGGGCTGCAAAAAGATAAAAACGAGATTTGCAGAGAGGCGTTAGATTGGAATCCAGAGGGACATCGAAGAAGAGGCAGACCCAGAAACTCGTGGCGGCGAAGCCTAGCCGCTGAAATCCGAACTGTCGACGAGAATCTTGACTGGGACCAGGTGAAGACACTGGCTCCGGATCGTCAACAGTGAAGGTCTTCAACCACGGCCCTATGCACCGGAAGATCGGCGCGGGATCATTTGTAAGTAAGTAAGATCCAAGCTTTTGTCGAAGAGCTTTTAGCTTTCTAATTGAAAACTTAATCAATAAGAGTATTGTGATTGAATTTGTAGATCAAACCGATAACTTTAAAGCTCGTTATATGAATTTATGATAAGGTGCAATTTTTTAACTGCTTTGGTGGATCGTGTTCCTAGTTAGAAAACTATATGACGATCCTTCGGGCCTCAAATTCAATGTTTCTTTGTTGAATTTACTGAGCGTTCGGTTTAGAACTTGAACATTAAGCCAGAAAACATTGCTGAGGATTTGTTTGTCCAAGCTTTCGGCGATGTTTCCACATATTCCACTTATTTATTTTTAAGAAGGTTCAGACGTCGCTTCTCTTATATGCAGGTTTACTGAATACAACTTCAAACTTCCAAGATGTATTTTTCTTCAACTCTGTTGTAACCCCATACTTCAAGAGGGTCTATGATGGCAGACAGTAAAATAAATGTTGCCATCCGTCTACTGTTTAAACAAAATGGGGAAAACCGTAGATCTCTATCCTTCCATCCGTTTCAGCTTCTGAAAAGTTCGCCTTTAATTCGTTGTCCGCTAAAAACCCGCCTTGAGGACGAAATAAGCTAGCCGAGGGCATCAAGCACGTCAACGGTCTCCTCGAAAGGGGAGTGGCGCTCAATTCGTTGACGGTAAAACAACCCAACGCGATCGCATCAATTCCGCACCGGAAGCGAAACAAAACAGTGATTTACCATTCAAACCATAAAAGTTTTGTTTTTATTTCAAACACTTCAAGTAAATATTGATTCGTTTTGTGAGGAAATCAATTTTCAAAGCTTATCAAGCATATCAAGCAAAGTTAAAAAAAACTTGTATAAATACAAAACGCTAACTATAAATTTTACTTAGTCTTTGGTTCCTCGTGATAAAGTAAAAACAATACAAAATGTTGCGGAGCCAAATTTTTCTGCTGCTGGTCGTCATGCTGCTTACCTGGACCGCAGTACTTGCAGCGAACCACATGAATGATGATGGTGATTCAAGTCGGATGATCCGCTCTCTTCTCAATTCGAAGAACAGGAAAATGGACATCATAGATTCGGGCCGTAGGATCCGGTCACCTCAAGATTGTAACCAAAGCTGGACTTATGGCCGATAAGATGGGGATCTCGGTCGAAAATACGGTCCCAAGCTTAGGATGTTGGTGATTTTTCTTTCTAACGAGCCATTCAACAAGCTAAAACGATCATTATGGTGCCATGGAAACTTAAAAACAAATTTTAAATAATTTTACTTACGAAACAGAGAAATACAAGAAACAGAAAATTTTTCACCATGGCATTTCTTATAATTTGAATTCAAATTTTAATAAAGATTCTCAGTTACCAAATCCATCTGTTCTTGAACAATAATGTGAAAACCAGATCATGAGAATTTCATTTGAAATTTTAAGGATCTTTTATGTTGCCTTTATATTCGGTCAACGGGACCAAATTTTTAACATAAGGTCTATGCTCGCAATCCAAAGGCGGTGTTGATTTTTTTTTTCGAGTACAGACCTAAGGCTTTACGATAGTTGATAATTGATGGCTCAAGTGTTCAGTGGATTATAGAATTTTTGATCGAGGAAGCATTATCTTAAATCCAAAGAAGAAATGAAACTACATTATTTAATACATTTGCTTCCAAATTTCAAAAAGTTTTCTCATTTACCGTTATTAACCAGCAGCGTGTTTTCCCTGGCCAGAGCAGCTTCGGCATCCGTCAGCGTCGCACTGGAACCATTATCGGATGAAGGGGTGGTCGTCAGTTGCACCGGATATGGTACTGCGGTAGGATTTCCCGAGATCGGAATACGTGCAGTTTCACTCGAGTTCTTCACCGTTCCTGCCGATCGATAGCTATTGTAGCCAAGTGTTGTGCTGGACTGTTGCTGTGACTGGTGTGATCCACCGGAAGCTGAATGTTGCTGCTGGGAAACGGATGTGGCCACCTGGAGCGAGTTGTAGGGCTGGGCATAGATCGATCGATGGATGGGAGTGTCCTCGTTATCCGAAGTATTGAGGGAATAGCGTGGATAGAGACGATTCTTGCCTGAAAAAAGAAAGCAAACAAAAAAAATCTTAAGTCAAAAGTGATAGAAAAAACGTTTTCTATTCTGTTTTCGGATAAAGTAAGAAAATTTTTTAAAAAACTGGATCTAACGAAACTTTAACCCTTCACCTATTTTCATAAGCTTTAAAATATAACGCAATGAAAACAAGCAGTGAGCAGCAGCATTTTCCCTGTTTCTTTCCCCTTAACCCCCTGAACGGAATATCAAACACAACTCAAACATTCGGTGAAAATATAGTGGAAACTTTCTAGCAACGCAAAAAGGGGAAAGCATCGGCATGGAATAATAAATATTTAATTAAAAACGAAGATTATCCTATTAAAGTATACACAGCCGAGTTGGTGGTTTGATGTAAGGAAGTTTTACTCGGTCATAAGCCGAGCGAGCAAAAGGTGCGATAAAATCTTTATCACGCTCTACCTACGAAGCTTAGACAATCTGCTGCTACTGCTTTGAGATTGTCAGATCGAGGAATTATTTTTTTTGAATCAAAAAATTAAACCATGTGGTATTGCGTGTCTTATCCAAATAATACCCTAATGCGATTTTTAAGATTTTCATGAGCTCTATACAGAACAAAATCACCAAGATAGTTTACAGATTGAAAACAGTTTATTTTTAACGTATTTTAGTATAGTTTTGTTTACCTACATAAAATCTAAAAACTGATTAAAAATGAAAAAAAATGACAAAAATGACAAAAACAAAAACTTAAAAAAAATGACAAAAAAAGACAAAAATGACAAAAATGACAAAAATGACAAAAATGACAAAAATGACAAAAATGACAAAAATGACAAAAATGACAAAAATGACAAAAATGACAAAAATGACAAAAATGACAAAAATGACAAAAATGACAAAAATGACAAAAATGACAAAAATGACAAAAATGACAAAAATGACAAAAATGACAAAAATGACAAAAATGACAAAAATGACAAAAATGACAAAAATGACAAAAATGACAAAAATGACAAAAATGACAAAAATGACAAAAATGACAAAAATGACAAAAATGACAAAAATGACAAAAATGACAAAAATGACAAAAATGACAAAAATGACAAAAATGACAAAAATGACAAAAATGACAAAAATGACAAAAATGACAAAAATGACAAAAATGACAAAAATGACAAAAATGACAAAAATGACAAAAATGACAAAAATGACAAAAATGACAAAAATGACAAAAATGACAAAAATGACAAAAATGACAAAAATGACAAAAATGACAAAAATAACAAAAAAATGACAAAAATGACAAAAATGACAAAAATGACAAAAATGACAAAAATGACAAAAATGACAAAAATGACAAAAATGACAAAAATGACAAAAATGACAAAAATGACAAAAATGACAAAAATGACAAAAATGACAAAAATGACAAAAATGACAAAAATGACAAAAATGACAAAAATGACAAAAATGACAAAAATGACAAAAATGACAAAAATGACAAAAATGACAAAAATGACAAAAATGACAAAAATGACAAAAATGACAAAAATGACAAAAATGACAAAAATGACAAAAATGACAAAAATGACAAAAATGACAAAAATGACAAAAATGACAAAAATGACAAAAATGACAAAAATGACAAAAATGACAAAAATGACAAAAATGACAAAAATGACAAAAATGACAAAAATGACAAAAATGACAAAAATGACAAAAATGACAAAAATGACAAAAATGACATAAATGACAAAAATGACAAAAATGACAAAAATGACAAAAATGACAAAAATGACAAAAATGACAAAAATGACAAAAATGACAAAAATGACAAAAATGACAAAAGTGACAAAAGTGACAAACATGACAAAAATGACAAAAATGACAAAAATGATAAAACTTACAAAAATGACAAAAATGACAAAAATTACAAAAATTACAAAAATTACAAAAAATACAAAAATTACGAAAATTACAAAAATTACAAAAATTACAAAAATGACAAAAATTACAAAAATTACTGTTCAGTTCGCAGAGCGGTCTGAAGTAAGGACGCGACGCGAAGAAGGAGAGCGAGGAGAAACAACATTAGCCAATCAGCGAGCAGCGCGCGAGGAGCCGAGATTATAAAAAGCGCGGTCCCGTCGGTCGCGCAAGTTCAGTTAATTTTCAACCGTTAAACCGAAAACATCCCGAGAGAGCAGCGAAGAGAGAGCAGCGAGAGAGAACCAGCCGAAGAGCAAAAAGCAGCCATCAGGAAATAGCTACTCGCATCATCGTCGTCGTGCTCGGACGGAGCCGATAGCATCGCGAGAGCGAAACGTTCGCTCATCCAGAGAACATCCGAGAAAGTTCCAGAGTGTGAATAAATGAAAGTAGAGAAAGTTAAATCGATATGAAGTGCTAAGTGAAGTGTTTTTCTTCGTGCTCGCTGCTCCAGTTCCTTGCTTCCGGTTTTCTGTTGCCACACACCAAAGGGCACTTTTCAGAGCCGAAAGAGTTTAGTTTCTGTGGCAACCACCGATTTGTTTGGCATTCCAGGCAGCCTGTCTACCGACCTGCCTCCACTGGTTTGGCAACCACAGGGGTTGTCAAGTTGAGGCCCAATCCCACAAGGGGAGCGGTCAGCCAGTGGTTGTTTTTCATGCCACCCACCGTGATACAGTCCACCCTCTCCAATTACAAAAATTACAAAAATGACAAAAATTACAAAAATTACAAAAATTACAAAAATGACAAAAATGACAAAAATTACAAAAATTACAAAAATTACAAAAATTACAAAAATTACAAAAATGACAAAAAATGACAAAAATTACAAAAATTACAAAAATTACAAAAAATTACAAAAATGTTATAAATGTCCTTAATGTCTTAAATTTCTTAAATTTTTAAAATGTCTAAAATGTCTTAAATGTCTTAAATGTCTTAAATATCCTTAATGTCTTAAATGTCTTAAATATTCTAAATGTCTTAAATGTCTTAAATGTCATTAATGTTTTAATTGTTTTAAATGTCACCACATGGGCTGTTGGTCACCGAAGCAAGAGAGGGTTGAAAAAGTTTTTTTTTCAGTTTAGTTGATTAAACGATTTCTTGTGTGTGTGTGTGTGTTCCATCCAACGACCCCCTGAACTGGCAGGTATGTTATGCAAAAGAGTCAATATTAATCATTCTGATTAAGACTGTTCAATTGCGGGTGCTGGAGGTGTTAGCTCTATTGAAATTCCAGCAACCCATTTCAGAATGACAGAGACCTAGCTGCACATTCCGAGGCTACCTTCCTTGCCAATAAGCCCCGCCCAATCATAGTTGCATGACCAAAAGGATCATGTAATTATGAATAGACTTTCCTTCTTTTATTGTTGTTGATATATCCAGGTACTAAAAAAATATAATTAATGAATTATATTATTTAAGCACCCTAATATGCCCAAAAAAAGGAGGACGTGTATTTAGTTTACGTTCATTCAAATTGTTATCATGGTATGGAAATGGAAATCATATTTTAATATTGGTCGGGATAAAAGAACTAAAAGCTGAGAAAAGCATAGTTACAAGATACATAGTTCGTCCGAGATTTTATTTATATTGATCAACATTTAGGAACCAGAGTTTGAAGCTGTAAAAATGGTAATGAAAATCTTATTAGCTAGAATTTATATCGTTTTATGAAGCTGATAAGCTGAAATAAAACTATAAATTAATCAAAACCTAGATGCATAATTCAACTTTGAATTGAAACTTGAAAAGAAAATGCGGTAAAACAATTGAGACTTATGTACATCAATACTTCAGATTAACAATATATAGGTTTCCAGATATCGAAGCTGAAAAATAATTAGAATAAATGGTACATATTTGATCAATCATTGAATTAAAATACATATAGTAATAATTGAATACATAAGAAATTTGGAGACAACCTGTATTTGGAATGTTAATCAACGAAATCTGTAAATTGTAATAGATGAATATTGAAACAGACATCAATTCAATTTCTGACTTTGATTGATCGCTGTCAGCCAGATCGAGAATACTGAAAAGTTTGTAGATGAAAAGGGCATTTTTGATATCAAAATAGGGTGAGACAAATCAGTAAATTCGTATAAAAAATTTTGGCAAATAGACGTAGCAAAACCAGTCGATCCCTTTTGATCTGCTTCCAATAACCTGAAACTTAAGAGCTCAGAATACAGTTAATTTTATCAATCACATGCACGGACAATATTCATTACTTATAGTAAATTTTCTTTTGAAAGTGTTTAGTACTCCTAAGCACCACAAATATTTTTTATGGAGGTGATCTAAATGACGTGGGCAACATTTTTTATTATAATACATTCCTATTGCCGAACGTGGTGATTTAATTCGGTTCAAATTCATTTCCTGTGAATTTAATTTAAATCACATTTTATTAAAATTATTGATTACTTACTTCACTTAATCTTGTACCTTTTTTTTCATATTAACTTGTACCGAAATAAATACGTTCTATTTTTTACCAAACACGGTCACAACACCCTGATAGTCGACAGTTAGTACGCAATTTTTATTTATTTAATCAGCTTTGAATAATGTACGAATAAAAAAAAATCAACAATTATAACATTCAAATGTATGATTGATTTTGTAAAAAAAAGTTAGTTTTTTTCAGAGTGTCGAAAGCTTGTATCTTTTCAAACTTGGTTAAAAGTTTGTTTCGAAATATTTCTGAAATATTTCACGATATTTTTTCACGGGGATTCCTGTCAACAAATCGGAAAATATGATTGAAAAATAATTTCTTAAATAAACTTTGTTTGTTTACGAAATTTTTTAAATTACAAAAAATAAAATAAAATTCACTTAGCTTTGAATTCCTGCGTCCGCCTATTTGAATACTCGCTCTTTTAAACATAATCCTCTGGCTCAGTCGGTAGGGCATAGCGCCAGCCCACTCATTTTGGTCCATCACTAAAAGTTACTTTTTGTACATTTTACACATTTTCTGAGTATTCCTTCACTTTACTCTGGTCAAAAACTCCACTCCACTTCGCTACAACATCACATCAGAAATTCTACAACCTATTTTCGGAGAAATTTTCTAATTATTTTCCACCAACACAATTTTTCTAAACTTCACGCTGACAGTGTTCAGTTGATTAAACGATTTCTTGTGGACTGAAAAGAAGGCCGTTCAAATCTGTTATGGAACTTCAAAGTTTCAATAAGAACTAGAGCTTAGGGACGAATTAAACAAACTTCTCCACATTGATTTTGCTGATTATGCTGTTTTTGACCATTAAAATGAGACTTCTGGTTGCTTGAGAAAAAAATTTTTTTTTATCCAACTCAACATTTAATTCAAATCCGAAATTAAAAATCCAATTCAGTATGACGGGGGTAACGGATGCGTCACCAATGTACATGCAGCAATCAGATGTCAAAATGACAATACAGCCTGGAAAAGTCAATCGCATAACAAGGGAAGATTTAACGTGTCGATCATCACCTTTTTTTTGCCATATTGTAGGAGTTAGCTAAACCACTGTTGGTTTGGTGAAAATACAAAAAAAAAAAGAAGCCTTTAGTTATTATTTGAACTCATTTGCCAAACTAATAAAGCTTGTTTTTTATTCTGTAGACAATTCTGAATACAATAACAAAGTTTATTCTCTTGCTATCAGACTTAGTTTTTTTTTCTATAGGAGGAAGGTGAAGATCAATAATAGTTGAAAGACAATAAGTTGTCTAGAACACCTCGAAAATAATCGCTGTAAGTAGTTTTATTCGCACAATGATTCCTCGATTACAATAAAGCCAATTACAGGTTATTACAGATCAATTATGTGAAAAAGGTCAACTACAATTGTTAGTAGTCCTATGAAATCAAACCTAGCAGGTTCTAACCACAATATAGATTCTAGCTTAAAGCATCGTTCAAAATAAAGACTGCGAAAGAACTGGAGCTTGTTTTTTTTGACAGCTCGGTACGCGAACATTAAGTCTTTCAAAAACTGTTCGCGTTTTCAAAATTCTTAATGAAAACCATAAAAAATTTCATACACTTTTACAGTTTAAGAAACTGAATCGTCATCGCTTCTGCCTTCGACTTGTTTCGGTATTGTTACCATCAGCACCATCTATCCGTCGAAAGGCGCAAATTGGGAAAATGCAATCATCCGTCGCTACTGCTGCTGCATTCCACCGCATCGAATGTCATTTCTCGTCGTGATGCAATCTCTTCTGGACCATGAGCGATGAGAAAATCCTGTGAGAACAGCTAGCCTATACTGCACCCAGCAGGAGAAAATTTTCGCCCGACCACAGCAATGCGCATGTACGCTCTTCTCCCTTAATTTATCAACCCTTAAAAATAGAGAGCGAATTCGCCCGCTCCCAGGAAATTTCTTCCCCCGTGAAGCCCTTGGCGGGAGAGAGCAGTCAGGCCTTCTTAGATGGCAATCACGTTTTCCAACCGTCGTCGATTTTTGTAACGAAATTTTTCCCACCTCTTCCCAGCGGCATTCAGCATGAGTAAGCCTTCATCCACGGAAGAAGAATCCATTTCAAATTTGTGCCCAACTGCACAACTGACTGCATGCTGATAGTAAGGACCTGCATAAAGGAGGAAAAGTGCTTTTGGAGCGCTCGCTCCGCTGCACATTCAAGTGGCAGGAAAAAGCAACTTTGACTTCCATCGGAAAAATGCATCCGCTATCCGGGACTCAAATCCTTCAGGCTGGGTTGAAGTGAAAATTCTCACGTAGAGATTTCCTTCTTTTCAATGTGGGGTTTTTCAATTGGCTTGTTACTTAACTTATTCAACTTTTGATGCTGGGTTTTTTTTCTGGAACACTGGGAAAATAGTGTTGAAATCGTGCCCCATTCATTTTTTTTAAGTTTTAAATCTTAATGTCCGGGTCATGCTTCAGCTTGTACAGTTGTTTAAGTTCTATGCTTGTCAGAAAAATTCTTATTTATAGAAACCAGTCATAACTCAATTCTTACAGTAGTACGTACATCCTAAACAAGTCAATTACAGCGTACCTGCACGGCCATTAATATTATAAATCACCGATCATTAACACCCTTAGCGTGCGCAAGAAATATGACATCGAGCGAGTGTCCCTTTTTCAGAAACAGCAAATCATCGAGTCAACATTATTGTTCAATCGTTGTCAGTTCACCCATCATTGTCCCGAGAACGTGTTGAAAAATTGTAACATTAATAACGGTCAATAAAGGCGCCCAGTGCATATTTCGAGTTTATCTAACTAGCACAAGCACTCTTCCCCCTTGTCTCTGAGCATTTCTTTATCCCTCCTCGATGCGATGGCCGAAAGAAGTGCATTTGATCCTGGCCAATTTAATTCTCGGAGGGTCGATTTTTCCCCCTAGAGACAATAAACACGAAACTTTCTTGCTCTGCAATTCAAATGCATTTGCGCTGTGTTATGAGCTAAACTGGTTTTGGTTTGAAGAAAAAACACCCATTCTTTACACACAAAATTGTAGCAGGACAATTTTTCGAAGGTTATCATAAATTCTTACCGCAGTCGGAAAGAACCAGAAATAACGAGTTGGAATATCCCAGAGGGTTTTTGCAAAATCCGGTGAGCGATATTTGAGATTGCCTCCGGGTGCAAGAGGCATGTTGTTGTGCTAGTTCCACCAATCTGCTGTAAATACATGTGCAAACTATTTGAGGCTGCCCCTTTCAAAAAAGTGCAGTGAATGCTTGATTAATAAATCAAAGCCGACCAATCTGAAGGGAAAACTAGCCTTGTTGAAGCCTTTATTCGCAATAACATACGGAAAAATCTGTTGCATGCATTTGTGAAAAGTGTTTGATATTTTCTATCAAAAGAATAAAGAACAAATAATGAAAATTTTGAATTAAGTTTTTTAGTCGATTTTCATTTTTGTTATTTTTGTCATTTTTGTCATTTTTGTCATTTTTGTCATTTTTGTCATTTTTGTCATTTTTGTCATTTTTGTCATTTTTGTCATTTTTGTCATTTTTGTCATTTTTGTCATTTTTGTCATTTTTGTCATTTTCAGTCATTTTTGTCATTTTTGTCATTTTTGTCATTTTTGTCATTTTTGTCATTTTTGTCATTTTTGTCATTTTTGTCATTTTTGTCATTTTTGTCATTTTTGTCATTTTTGTCATTTTTGTCATTTTTGTCATTTTTGTCATTTTTGTCATTTTTGTCATTTTTGTCATTTTTGTCATTTTTGTCATTTTTGTCATTTTTGTCATTTTTGTCATTTTTGTCATTTTTGTCATTTTTGTCATTTTTGTCATTTTTGTCATTTTTGTCATTTTTGTCATTTTTGTCATTTTTGTCATTTTTGTCATTTTTGTCATTTTTGTCATTTTTGTCATTTTTGTCATTTTTGTCATTTTTGTCATTTTTGTCATTTTTGTCATTTTTGTCATTTTTGTCATTTTTGTCATTTTTGTCATTTTTGTCATTTTTGTCATTTTTGTCATTTTTGTCATTTTTGTCATTTTTGTCATTTTTGTCATTTTTGTCATTTTTGTCATTTTTGTCATTTTTGTCATTTTTGTCATTTTTGTCATTTTTGTCATTTTTGTCATTTTTGTCATTTTTGTCATTTTTGTCATTTTTGTCATTTTTGTCATTTTTGTCATTTTTGTCATTTTTGTCATTTTTGTCATTTTTGTCATTTTTGTCATTTTTGTCATTTTTGTCATTTTTGTCATTTTTGTCATTTTTGTCATTTTTGTCATTTTTGTCATTTTTGTCATTTTTGTCATTTTTGTCATTTTTGTCATTTTTGTCATTTTTGTCATTTTTGTCATTTTTGTCATTTTTGTCATTTTTGTCATTTTTGTCATTTTTGTCATTTTTGTCATTTTTGTCATTTTTGTCATTTTTGTCATTTTTGTCATTTTTGTCATTTTTGTCATTTTTGTCATTTTTGTCATTTTTGTCATTTTTGTCATTTTTGTCATTTTTGTCATTTTTGTCATTTTTGTCATTTTTGTCATTTTTGTCATTTTTGTCATTTTTGTCATTTTTGTCATTTTTGTCATTTTTGTCATTTTTGTCATTTTTGTCATTTTTGTCATTTTTGTCATTTTTGTCATTTTTGTCATTTTTGTCATTTTTGTCATTTTTGTCATTTTTGTCATTTTTGTCATTTTTGTCATTTTTGTCATTTTTGTCATTTTTGTCATTTTTGTCATTTTTGTCATTTTTGTCATTTTTGTCATTTTTGTCATTTTTGTCATTTTTGTCATTTTTGTCATTTTTGTCATTTTTGTCATTTTTGTCATTTTTGTCATTTTTGTCATTTTTGTCATTTTTGTCATTTTTGTCATTTTTGTCATTTTTGTCATTTTTGTCATTTTTGTCATTTTTGTCATTTTTGTCATTTTTGTCATTTTTGTCATTTTTGTCATTTTTGTCATTTTTGTCATTTTTGTCATTTTTGTCATTTTTGTCATTTTTGTCATTTTTGTCATTTTTGTCATTTTTGTCATTTTTGTCATTTTTGTCATTTTTGTCATTTTTGTCATTTTTGTCATTTTTGTCATTTTTGTCATTTTTGTCATTTTTGTCATTTTTGTCATTTTTGTCATTTTTGTCATTTTTGTCATTTTTGTCATTTTTGTCATTTTTGTCATTTTTGTCATTTTTGTCATTTTTGTCATTTTTGTCATTTTTGTCATTTTTGTCATTTTTGTCATTTTTGTCATTTTTGTCATTTTTGTCATTTTTGTCATTTTTGTCATTTTTGTCATTTTTGTCATTTTTGTCATTTTTGTCATTTTTGTCATTTTTGTCATTTTTGTCATTTTTGTCATTTTTGTCATTTTTGTCATTTTTGTCATTTTTGTCATTTTTGTCATTTTTGTCATTTTTGTCATTTTCAGTCATTTTTGTCATTTTTGTCATTTTTGTCATTTTTGTCATTTTTGTCATTTTTGTCATTTTTGTCATTTTTGTCATTTTTGTCATTTTTGTCATTTTTGTCATTTTTGTCATTTTTGTCATTTTTGTCATTTTTGTCATTTTTATCATTTTTGTCATTTTTGTCATTTTTGTCATTTTTGTCATTTTTGTCATTTTTGTCAGTTTTGTCATTTTTGTCATTTTTGTCATTTTTGTCATTTTTGTCATTTTTGTCATTTTTGTCATTTTTGTCATTTTTGTCATTTTTGTCATTTTTGTCATTTTTGTCATTTTTGTCATTTTTGTCATTTTTGTCATTTTTGTCATTTTTGTCATTTTTGTCATTTTTGTCATTTTTGTCATTTTTGTCATTTTTGTCATTTTTGTCATTTTTGTCATTTTTGTCATTTTTGTCATTTTTGTCATTTTTGTCATTTTTGTCATTTTTGTCATTTTTGTCATTTTTGTCATTTTTGTCATTTTTGTCATTTTTGTCATTTTTGTCATTTTTGTCATTTTTGTCATTTTTGTCATTTTTGTCATTTTTGTCATTTTTGTCATTTTTGTCATTTTTGTCATTTTTGTCATTTTTGTCATTTTTGTCATTTTTGTCATTTTTGTCATTTTTGTCATTTTTGTCATTTTTGTCATTTTTGTCATTTTTGTCATTTTTGTCATTTTTGTCATTTTTGTCATTTTTGTCATTTTTGTCATTTTTGTCATTTTTGTCATTTTTGTCATTTTTGTCATTTTTGTCATTTTTGTCATTTTTGTCATTTTTGTCATTTTTGTCATTTTTGTCATTTTTGTCATTTTTGTCATTTTTGTCATTTTTGTCATTTTTGTCATTTTTGTCATTTTTGTCATTTTTGTCATTTTTGTCATTTTTGTCATTTTTGTCATTTTTGTCATTTTTGTCATTTTTGTCATTTTTGTCATTTTTGTCATTTTTGTCATTTTTGTAATTTTTGTCATTTTTGTCATTTTTGTCATTTTTGTCATTTTTGTCATTTTTGTCATTTTTGTCATTTTTGTCATTTTTGTCATTTTTGTCATTTTTGTCATTTTTGTCATTTTTGTCATTTTTGTCATTTTTGTCATTTTTGTCATTTTTGTCATTTTTGTCATTTTTGTCATTTTTGTCATTTTTGCATTTTTGTCATTTGTCACTTTGCATTTCACGAATTAAAATAGAATGTTTAGGTTAATTTGTATTTTTCAACGGTAAAAAGGTCGAAAGATAGAATAAATTTCGAATTTAAGTTCCTTCTCAAACGTTATTATTGACGAGTTTGGCTTACTTCATGTGGAGATTCTATTGATTCCTTTGAAAGCATTTTTCCACCAATCCAAAGAGTTCATTCAAAAGCAATAAAAAAAAACTTCAGCTAAGCAGCTCTCAAATCGGCTTCCACGTGTCAATTCCACCTGTCAGCAGCATCCGGGCGTGGAACTTCCTGGCGCATCTCCCAGTGTGCCAGAGCAAGGCAAGCCAAAGCACCCCCAATCAAGCGGCAGACTTCCGGCGAGCATGTCTTCGACATTATCCTCTTAATTTACAGCGCACGCACACAATTTGTTCAACTTCACATTCCTCAATTTGACAGCTGCAAAGGATTTTCGCCTCCACATCTCCCTCCCAGCTGTAAAATCTACCCTTGTGCCTCCCCAGCATCACCACGATCATCAAAACCTGTCAACGGGCGCAATTTTTTCCACCCATCCTCCCCCAGCATCATCAACCGGAAACGACGATTCTGTCCTATGAAATCAAATGGCACATTTACGCGCTCACTGAAAACAAATATAAATATTTCATGAAGATTAATCTCATTTGGTATTCGCCTGGCTCCGCTCCATCCTAAAAGGTGATGGTGGTGGCGAAAATGTGCGAAATAGACGGATTTGGCTAAGTGTCTCCCCGTGTGACAGAGTGAACATTTTTATGTTTTGTTTTAGAAAGGAGATGCAGGTTTTCTGTTTATTGAAATCCTTTCAACTCTCACGTGGGGCCACCGCCAAAATCCCTCCTGAGTGTATCTAAAGTACTTTTTTATTCACAGAAACAGCTTGAATGTTCAAGCGGAGAGGAGAATTGAATTGCACAAATCGTTTCCCATGCTGATTTTCCTCCTTCTCCTGAAAATGTCCCATTGTCAAACACAACTGACGAAATTCAAAACGAAAAAATATGAGTTGTCAACTGACTCGCGCGATTAAAACGATAAATTTCGGCACATGGTGTTTATGGCTGGAACATTTTCCGACAGCATTTCGCACTTTGGCACACACATGCTTAAGTAACCTATTGTGCTGACAGCAACAAAGGTCGACCGGAAGTTGGAACCAAAATCACACTTCCACTTAGCCATGCGAACAACAATGCTCAGTCAGACAATCAGTTTCTCCATTTTTTCGGGTGAGGCCACTTTTCGACATAAGTGGTCAACAACTCTTATCCTTCATTATCAGTTGTTACCAAAAATCATCGAATTGTGATAAAGTGTTCGACAACAATGGTACCCAAATTGGCAGCATCGTTTCATAACTTACCAATCCCACTTTGAGGTTTAAAAACATCCCTAAGTAAAAAAAGAAATTTGACTCGGTTAAAAGAAATTTCTGCTATTTACTTATATATGCAGCTCTTCTGTAGTTTTCGAGATTCAAGGATTAAATTTCAAAAATAGAAAAAAAAACCCTTCAAAATTAAAAAATTAAAAAATTAAAGAAATAAAAATCTGTCGAAAATTAGCCCCTTGTCAAAATCTAGAGTATCTACCCTACTTAAAAAAAATACTTCTAAATCAAGAGATATTGGTGGTTTAGAATTGAATAATTACACTATTTTACAACATTTTTCAACAAAGTAGGCTGAAAATCACTTATGGGTGAGTAGGCGTCGGTTGAAAGTTGAAAGTACAACACACGTTTTTCGTAGCTGCAAAATTTCGATGAACTAAAAAAGTTAAGGGAAAATATGAGTACTTTGTTGTCGAACTCAGGAGTGTAACAGTGAAGTTTTTTTTTTCAATCGGTGGATATTCGAACGTTTGGACAGAAATGTAATGCTCTTGTATGTTCAAGATCTCAATTCCAATGCGAGGAAAGTTAAGGTAAATGAAGTCAGAAGGAATGCGTTTTGATATAAGTGATGTTAGAGATACGTATTTTCACATGTGTGAAGTGATTCAGATATGGATTCGGAAAAATTATAATTTCAACCGTGAAATACATGGAGGTGTTTGCATATTTTGCCCGATTGCTGCGATTTGGAGAAAAATTCTTTAAAGGAAGATAAAGGAGCAACAGCTATCGAATAAATGTGTGTTTGAGTTCTTGCTGAATTTTCGAAATTTGTTGTTTGGGAGCTTGAAACTGGTGAAAATATGAATTGGAATGTGTGAAGTGATCGATTTTACTGAACAGATGTTTTCTGTGGGGAAGAAAATGTTCCTTATTCGTATGATCACCACAGCAACAGTTACTGGAGGCTGATCACCATCGAAATATCTAGATAATCTAATTCAAGTCAACCCAGTCCAGGTTGCCCCTTTCTTTGGTAAGATTGTTTGATTTTGTATTGTTAATCGACTTGAAATATGATTGAATTTCTTCCAAAACCCATTTGAAACAACTTAGTGGGTCGTATGAGCTCTTTGCACCAAGACAGCTACAGTGAGGGGCAAAATAAAGTGTCCAAATTATTTTTTTATCATTTCTCTTATTTTTCTGGTTCAAATTCAACGAAAACAGCATTTTTAAAATATTTTATATTATGTTCTTTTCAATTTCTGGTAAAAAAGAAAGTTTTTCTGGTAGAAAAAAAACAGTTAATATTCCAAAAAATCGGGCAAAAAAAAGTGTCCAACTCAAAAATCAATATAATTTCGATAAGTTTCCATCGCGAGGCCCCTCGAATTTGTTTGTTGGGTATATTTTCATAAACAACTGGTTTGTCTCTGGAGTATTCAAACAGGTGTCTACATTCGAATAAGTTGTAAAATATGGAGAACGCATGAATTTCTGGTTCCATTCCGTTGTCCATCCGGAAACTGGTTGTTCGTGATGTCAATTACGGTCAAATGCACCGGAAAGTGGCCAAACACTACGAAATCAGCAAGACAGCGGTATCAAAAATCATGAAGAAGATGAAAACGTTCGGATCGGTGGTGGATCGCCCTGGAAGAGGACTGAATGCATTCATTAACAAACTTTCTCTCATAAATTCACTAATATCAACAATACTGTTGATCATACGAAAAAAAAAAGTTCAAATGACCGATAGCATAAAAAAGATTTCTAATTATTGTCATTATTGTATTTACAAAGAGAGTTTGTTTAATATGACTCTATTATTCAAATGGTGGTTAGAGAATGAATGTGAAATATTTTCAGTCGAATACCTTACAATCCTGATTGCTATGATTTGACCTAATTCGAATATTGGGTTACTATGATTGCACGTGGTAACAGTCATGTAGTCCAAGATATTTGAATCTAAGTACAAGAAATTTTTAATTTTTCCAAAATTTCATTCTTTGAGCATAACTCAAAACTGTTCTATTCACTGAGATTATTTCAAATTACATTTTGGGATTCAGCGCCAGATTTCACATTAAAAATTTGGATCGGTCAATTAGGTTCACGACTTTTTTTTTAATTTTGTAAACTGGTGCTATTAAATGAAATTTTCAATTACTTTTTTTTCAAATTTTGTTTTTATTTTCACTTTATTCTTCAATAATAAACATTTCTTCTAATAGCACAAAACACTTTTCACGGATTCAAATTTTTCAAATAGTTTCATTTGAGACATCAACTTAAGATTCACTTGACCACATCAATAATAAATTATTCCGTTGCAGTACCTACTATTTTCCAGACATTTGAAGAGGTGAATTAGGTTCTTTTTTGTGTCTAAAACATTCTTTTGTTGACATTTTGGTCGATTGCGAGACGATTTACTTTTGTAAACCGATTGTCCGACCAAATAACTTTAACGAAACTCTTACAGCATATAGAAGGTTGTTTCAAATAAATGGTTTAAAGACGCTACGTCTTGAAATGACCTTATAAGAACACGAATGCTACGAGAAAGTTTGAAAGGGCTTTCATAGAACGAAACTGGTTTGAAAGATGGTATTTCAAATCGTTTGCAAATCGATTATCTTTTTAAATATACATACCTATTAATGTTTTTAAGGCTTGTTGTTATATAAGTTAAACATTCAAAAAGCGTATAGATGTCCAGGAGATCAGGTGTAAAAAGGCTGTCAATTAATGGTTTTTATAACAATAAACGATTTTATACAATAATTTTTTTTATTTTTCTCTATTTTGTTTATAAACAGACCATATTTGTCTATTATTCTAATTATTCGAAACTGAAGCAAAATTTAAAGAAATTTTTTTAAGCGTCAAAGAAAAACAAGTTCGATAAATAACGAATCACCTCTTGATTCAAGCTAGAACAATCTCAAAAGATAAAATAATACTTTGGTTCTGATAAACCCTCTTTCCGATTTCTGACTAAAAATCAATTGGCTTTTACACCTCCTTTACACCCTTCGTCAAAGAATCGAATCGAGAAAATTGGCACCACACACTATCTTTCTCAAACACCCCTCATATCACTTCCATCTGTACCGTTGAGCCGTCAACACGTACGCCGGAGCATCGTATCGTTGCTGTGTACCTGCAGGAACATTTTGCATTATTTATTTTTTCCTTGCCTGTATTTCAATCAGCACTTTTCAGTGCTAAAATTGTTTTCATTTTCTTTTATTCATATTTTCTCTTTTCTTTCCAGCATGGGGAAGTCTTCGGCCGGATCAAGGGCCGGAAGAAAACGGATTGCTGAACCTAATCCAGGGCCATCTGCCAAAAAAGTTGAAATTTCCAATTCATTCGATGTCCTTCATAACATCGGTGATGAGGAAATATTCATATTTAATTCTGATAAGAGTACTAAGAAACCTTCTTCTTCTTCTTATACTCTTAAAAACGAAAAGATTCCACCAATAACGGTCACGATTCCTGACTTCAATGCCTTTCGAAAAGAAATCGTCACTTCCGTCAAGGATGTGAAGATTTCTTTTCAGATCGGTCGAAGGGGAACTGCTCGTATATTGGCGGAATCTTATAATGATTTTCAAAAGATTTTAAATTATTTGAATAATAAAAAACACCAATTTTTTTCGTACGACACTAGAAGTGATCGTCCATTTAAAGTTGTACTTCGTGGTCTCACTGGCGATCAGACACCGGATGAGATCACAGCTGAATTAAATTCTTTGTTAGGTTTTTCTCCAATTCAAGTAATTCAAATGAGGAAAAGAACCAACACGAATAATATCAGTAGTGTTGGTTTTGCTCCTGAACTTTTTTTGATCCATTTTAAAAAGGATCAGGTTAATAATTTGCAAATTCTTGAAAAGGCTCGTCTTATGTTTCATTGTCGAGTCAAATTCGAACCTTTTCGTAAATCTTCTACCAATTTTCTTCAAAATATTACGCAATGTCGTCGTTGTCAAGCTTTTTGTCATGGCATTAAAAATTGTAGAATGAATGCCAGATGCATGTTTTGCGGCTCATTCGATCATGAAAAATCTAAATGCCTTTTTGGTGGTGATAAGCCACAAACAGAATTTTTCAAGTGTGCAAATTGCGCAGGTAATCATTCCTCGAATTCGCTAGACTGTCCCATCAGGGCAAAAATTATTGCTTCTAGGAAAAATCCCAAAGTTTCCAGAAAAGTTTCTTCTCCTCCTTCCTCTTTTTCGTCTTCACACGTCGGGCCGGCAAACAACCTGCCTGTTCGCATTCAGCCTCGGTCTACATTGGAATCACGGCTGGGTAATACCCGAAGTGATTTTAATGTTACCTGGGCTGATTCTGCGCCCCAGACTCGTTGTTTATCGTTCTCAGAGGTGGTTGAAAATGGGTTGCCCTCTTCAGGTTTAACTAATAAAAATGGGAAAAAACCAAGTCTCAACGTTCATGCGAAGGCTTGGGAAAATCCCCGAAATTCAAATACTTTTTCTTCTCCTTCCTCTTCTGATTCTAACAATTTTGTTGATTTGGGTGAGATTACTGAGGAAAAATTAAAATTTTTGCATCAAAATTTAATGGAAATGATGCAACTTATGTTGAAAGCAAATTCAATGTTTGAAGCTTTCCAAACTTCTTTTAATTATGCTAACAAAATTATTATGACTTTACGATTCCCTCATGGATCCAAATAGATGTTTAAATATTATGAATTGGAACGCTAGATCTTTGCTGGCTAACCAAGACGAGTTCTTTTTATTTTTGAAAACTCAAAACATACATATTGCTGCCATCACTGAAACTTTTTTAAAGCCAGACAATAACTTGAAAAGCAATGCTTTCTTTAAAATTTTACGAAATGATCGACTTGATCGACAAGGTGGGGGTGTAGCTATTGTCATCAATAGTCGTCTCAAATTTAGACTTCTTCCTTCTTTCAATACAAAAGTCTTAGAAACAATTGGAATTGAATTAGAAACTTCTATGGGGAAAATTATAATTGTTGCCGCATATTTGCCTTTTCAATGTAGCGGTGAACAGAAAAATTTTTTGAAGGGAGATTTACAAAAACTCACCAGAAATAAATCTAAATTTTTTATTATTGGTGACTTTAATGCAAAACACCGATCTTGGAATAATATTTCATCAAATTCAAATGGGAATATTTTGTTTAATGACTGCTCTGCAGGTTATTATACTGTTGAATATCCTAATGGGCATACTTGTTTTTCTTCAATTAGAAATCCCTCCACAATTGATTTGGTTCTAACGGATTTAGGCGAGCATTGTAGTCAATTAGTTACTCATGCGGACCTCGATTCAGACCACCTTCCAGTAACATTTTCTTTATCCCAAAGTCCCATTGAAAACCCTTTAAAATCAACTTTTAACTTTCAAAAGGCTAACTGGGAGCGATATATGAATTTTATTGATCGTAATTTAGATGTAAACGTTCCACTGAATTCAATAGAAGATATTGATTTGGCTGTAGAAAATTTGACAACTGCAATAGTCAATGCTAAAGCCGCTTCAATACCTAAAGTTAAACATAAATTCAATCAACCTTTAATTGATGATGATCTTCAGTTTTTGATACGACTGAAAAACATTCGTCGACGCCAATTTCAACGAACTAGAGATCCTTATTTGAAATTAATTTATTGCGACCTTCAAAAAGAGATCAAACGTCGTTTAAATTTCATTCGTAATGAAAATTTTGCTAAAGCAGTAGAGGACATAAAACCCTACTCAAAGCCATTTTGGAAATTAACTGAAATTCTAAAAAAGCCCCAGAAGCCAATTCCTACTTTGAAAGATGGGGATAAACTTCTTTTAACTTATTCAGAAAAGGCTCAAAAATTAGCCCAACAATTTGAGTCTGCTCATGATTTTAATTTAAACGTTGTAAGTCCAATTGATGCTCAAATTTCCCTAGAATTTGATGATATTCTTTCTAAGCAAAATGTGTTTGAAATTAAAAAGTTGCCTGAAAGCACTTTAAATTTTTTAGTTAAAATTTTCAACAAATGTTTTCACTTGGCCTATTTTCCCAATAAATGGAAAAATGCCAAAGTAACTCCAATTTTGAAACCTGGAAAAAGTGCTTCAGAGCCTTCAAGTTATCGACCAATTAGTTTGCTTCCATCTTTAAGTAAACTATTTGAGAGAGTTATTTTGAATAGAATGATGATTCACATTAATCAGAATTCCATTTTCCCTGATGAACAATTTGGTTTTCGTCATGGACATTCTACTACACATCAACTTTTGAGTGTAACTAATATGATTAACGCTAGCAAATCTGAAGGTTATTCAACTGGTGTTGCTTTTCTTGATATTGAAAAAGCTTTTGACAGTGTTTGGCACAAAGGTTTAGTAGCTAAATTAGCTCGATTTGATTTTCCTGTATATCTCACCAAAATTATTCAAAATTATTTGACTAGCCGAGCCTTACAAGTAAGCTATCAAAATTCATGCTCTGAAAGGACACCCATTAGAGCTGGTGTCCCTCAAGGCAGTATACTTGGGCCAATTTTATACAATATTTTTACTTCTGATCTTCCTGATGTACCAGAAGGAAAAGGTAGAAGATTATTTGCTGATGATACTTTGCTTTCAGCAAAAGGTCGAAATTTACGGGTGGTACGCAGTAGATTGCAACAAAATTTAAATTCCTTTTTGAATTACTTGAAAATGTGGAAAATTTCTCCTAACGCTTCCAAAACTCAACTTATTTTATTTCCCCATAAGCCAAGAGCAAATTTTTTAAAACCTAATGAAAATCATTCCATAACTTTTAATGGGGTTTCATTAGAATGGTCTGATCACGTGAAGTACTTGGGACTTACACTTGATCGGAATCTTACTTTTAAAAATCACATTGAAGATATTCAATCTAAATGTAATAAATACACTAAATTTCTTTATTCTCTCATCAACAGGAAATCCCGGTTGTGTCTGCGAAATAAGATGCTCATCTACAAACAAGTTTTCCGACCAGCGATCATGTATGCAGTTCCGATTTGGTCTAGCTGCTGCGCGACGAGGAAGAAAGTCATCCAGAGGATTCAGAACAAAGTTCTGAAAATGATTTTGCGGCTTCCACCTTGGCACAGCACCGAAGATCTTCATCGGATTGCAGGCATTGAATCTATCGAAGAGATGGCCAACAAAATCATCTCCAACTTCAGAGGCAAATCGATGCAGTCTTCCATCGCAGAGATTCGTTCTCTTTATGTTTAGTTTAATTTTAAGATAGTGTTTAGTTTTAAGTATAAAATATTTTTGCTATTACAGGATGTTCTCCTACATTAAAAACTTGATTGCGCTCAGCAAATTTAAATCTTATAAATAAATTTTTATAATCTAGTTACTTATAGGGCTATGAACAGTTCATTATTGAGCTGAACACCTAGTTTAATGCAATAATGTAATATATGTGTAATCATGATTTGATACAAATAAAGACATATTTAAAAAAAAAAAAAAAAAAACACCCCTCATATCGTCGTGTGATAATGGTTGACTTTTGTTAGTCGAAAGGAAAAATTGCCGCCGGGCGCCTTTCAGCCACACGTGTTGCCCATTTTTGATTCAATCGAGCCAATCATTGTATGGGCGACTAGCTCGAGAGGGATTGACTTCCGGTTTCCGGATTTCTCGTTATCGCCAACTGGGCCAAAGTTTTCCACCAGAACAGAACATCTTAATTTGGTCCCACTTGGTTCCCATCGTTGTTGGTTGGCTGTCACTGGAACTGGCAGCTGCTGGTTTATTTCCTGCTGGATCTTTGATATGTGTTCTGTTTTATGCTTAACATCAGCGACGTTAACGTTTCTAATAAATTTCCATCTTTTTTTTTTTTTTTCATTATGGGCACTGACTGGGAGAAAGTTGCGTAATTTCATTAGTGGTGGCAATTCGTCGGCCTTATATCATCCGAGCCTTGTTAGCGGGTCATGAATCACGAGCAAAATCACCTTCCGGCTGAAGTGAGAACATAATTCTTCGCTCTGGCAAAGGAACCACGACATCAGCCGAGCCCCGTCATTCATCAATCGCGGAATGGCAACGGTGCCGCTTTTGACGGGGAATTTAAATAAAACACCCATCCATAACAACTAGGTTGAGCTGGCAGTGGGTGAATGTGTTTCGGGAAGATCGCAAATAAAAACCCGTAGCCGAAACGTTGCCAACTTCCCTGTCTTATAACGTACGAGTTGAAATTTAAATTACAATTATTTATGGCTCAGCTCCTGTACAAGCCACCACACTTACTGGCCCCGGAATTCGGAACTCCTCAGATAGGAGGCAGGCGGCTTCAAAGGTGCCAACGAACGATAAGATCCAAGCAGGCTTTTGTTTCCTGAACTGGGCGGGTTTCTTTTTAATTTCCTTGTGAGACAAAATCTAGTAGGTAGACCATTAGCATTCCAGGGCCTGCTTAGGCAACCGTTTAGCGAAGACTTCTTCCGAAGTTCAACGAGAAAGAATTAAAATTCTTCAAATATTTCAAGCTGCACTGCAGGTCTTTTATTCTCCATTCTTGCAAAGGACTTTCTTTGGGACTTTTTTAAGATGTTAAACACCTTTCAACTTATTTTAAAACCGTGTTTTTTTTCTTAACGCTGAACATTGAAATAAAATGGCATGCTTTTTTTTTGTCAAGACTGATAAACAGGAAGTCATTTCTTTGGTTTAGACATTCCAACTCGTTATGATATTTGATACCATAACATATTCTTTCATTAGGTTCCCGAAAAACAATAACAAAAGAATATATCAAATGGTTTTTTTCGTACAACCCGAGTCGCCCTAAGCATATTGTAACGGTCGAATGAGCATTAACTACATTTATTTGCAAACAAGCGGCTCATGAAAGATTGACAAACACCAATGCAAACCTTGTAGGACCCTAAATAAAGAAACCGGAAAACAAACCCAATGGGCGTCGATTTTTTTTTTAGCTACGTTTGCATCAAGATGGTGTAAACCTAATGAACCCTCAAAACTACACCTTTTCCACTTTTGTGGGTTAGCTATACACGGACAACAAGCGGTGATTTTGGGAAAATGAAAGAGAGCGAACAAAAAAAAATCAACATCTATGAATCACCGGGGCTCGTTGACAAATCGGGATGGAATTGTTGCCATTTCCCTATGGCGTTCGGGAAAATATGCGCTCAACACAATGTATCAACGTGTAGCCAAAACGCCCTAGGAAGCTGTGAACAAAATCCAAAAAAAACACACACTCAGCGGGGTTTCGCAGAGCCACAACAACGGCAACATTCGTAACATGATCGACAGAACGATGATGGCTAGAACATGTGACGTGAAATTTCGACAGCAGCAACAGTGGCACATAAACCTGACGAAACGTTGACCAGCATCACGGGAAACCCACACCTTTGATAAACGAGGAGCAAATTCGAAGCGTACCTACCTAAAGGAGCGAAAAACTAAACCCAACAAAAAAACGTTCCATTACACGCAGTTTGAGCTTATTGTGGAAAAATAATGGTTCGCCATTTACATCCATAGAGGCGTTATGTTTGTTTTTTGTTTTTGAAAAAGGAAATGTGTGATTTTTCGTGATTTTTACAATGACACTTTTTAAATTTGATTCATTTACAAATTTTGACCAATAAATTTCATAACACTTATTATATTAATGACATTTGTGATAAATCCTAAATTTTTTACTAAATACAAATTTTCAAAATTCCAAAATAAAAATTTTAAAGATTACTTTCTCAGCCGGAGAAAGCCTAAAAGACCTGGTAGCATTTTTTTTTTAATTTTTTCGAAGCTTCATTTAGGTAATTATTTTACGTTTGACGATGTTTTTATGTTAAGTTATGAAGATGATGATTCCTGGATTCCGATCTCGACGATCATGTGTGGACCACATCACAACGCTACGAATCATACTGGAACAAATCAACGAACTCCAGGACTCTCTTCTGCTGGTGTTCGTTGATTTCGAAAAAGCATTCGACCGACTTAACCATGAAAATATCTGGGCGGCTCTAAGGCGACGAGGGGTCCCAGAGAAACTAGTCCATCTCATCGAAGCACAGTATGAGGCATTTTCGTGCAAGGTCTTGCACGACGGTGTCTTGTCCGAACCAATCCCGGTAACTGCTGGAGTGAGACAAGGATGTATTCTATCACCGCTACTTTTTCTAATCGTAATGGATGAGATTCTGATTGGATCGATTGACTGTCCACCGAACCGAGGATTGCCGTGGAATCCTTCAACAATGGAGCAACTGAACGACCTTGACCTGGCTGACGATATTGTTTTGCTCGCCCAAACACAACCAGATATGCAGAGCAAACTCGACGACCTCACCGAAAGTTCCAAGGCAGCAGGTCTCAAAGTCAATGTCGGAAAGACCAAGTCGATGGAGATCAACACAGGAAATCCCTCCAGTTTCATGGTAGCTGGGCAACAAGTTGAGAAAGTGGAGTGCTTCCAGTATCTTGGTAGCCAGATAACGCCTGATGGTGGTACCAGAAAAGACATCGAAACCCGGATCAGAAAGGCCCAATTTGCGTTTGCGAGTCTCCGAAACATCTGGCGGTCACGCCAGATCTCTCTACGAACAAAAATCCGAATCTTCAACTCAAACGTCAAATCCGTATTGCTGTACGGGTGCGAAACTTGGTGCACATATGCGGTAACGACGCGAAAACTGCAAGTATTTGTAAATCGCTGCCTGCGGAATATCATCCGCGCTTGGTGGCCTGGCAACTGGATCTCGAATGAGGAACTACATCGCCGGTGTCATCAAAAGGCGCTAGAAATCGAGATTCGGGAACGTAAGTGGAGATGGATTGGGCACACGCTGCGAAGAGATGAAAACGAGATTTGCAGAGAGGCGCTAGATTGGAATCCAGAAGGTCATCGAAGAAGAGGCAGACCCAGAAATTCGTGGCGGCGAAGCCTAGCCGCTGAAATCCGAACTGTCGACGAGAATCTTGACTGGGACCAGGTGAAGACGCTGGCTCCGGATCGTCAACAGTGGAGGTCTTTTACCACGGCCCTATGCACCGGAGGATCGGCGCGGGATCATTAAAAAAAAATGAAGATCATGATAAGTGAGTATATTTTTTGTAATACTGAAGCATTTTAAAACTTTTATCAATATTATAAATCATAAATTAAAATCCTTCAGCTCTAAGAATAAATTTGCATGTTATCATATATACTGAGAATGTTCGTATGTCAACCACGACATTGGGAACAGAAAGCGGGTTTCTGTGGAATTCTTCTTTAATGGTTCCAGAGCTTCACATCGGAGACTTTTTCTCCAGACAATTCTTTGCTTCTTCTGGTGTGCCGCAGGGAAGCCGTTGAGGACCGACTATTTTCCTAATTTACTTCAACGATGCGCTCTTACTCCTCGACAGTCCAGAGCTATGCTATGCAACATTAACACAACATTAACGGCCAATTTAACCTCTTCGAACACTGGTGTGACATCTGCCTGCCATTGAATCGCAGTAAATGTGCAGTCATCCGTTTTTCAAGAACGTAGCAGCTTTTTTACGCTCAGTACTTCCTAGAGGATGAACCAATCGCACGCGTAGAACACATCAATAATCTGGGCGCTGTTCTAGACTGGAAGTTGGAATTCAGGGCTCACAAAAACTACATTGTCGACAAAGCCTCCAGAAGTCTTGGATTCTTTTTCGAGTGTCCAATGTTGTGTATTGGCTGAAAAGTTTGTATTGCAGTATTGCTCGCTCTTTCCTTGAATACACATCAGCTGTTTGGTGTCCTAACAACCAGAGTGGTGCCGAACTGCTCGAAGCCATACAGCGGCGTTTCTTGTGATGGACTTCCACTGGAAGCCGTGGACTTAGAAACCAAGATCTTCGATGATATGTTCCCATTCGATTGAACAATTACGGAGCTGATAGCGCTCTCATCGATGTTATCAAAACATTCAACCGTTTTTCTGAGAACTTTGGCTTTGTCGTTTCAAGAGATTTTTTTTTTTGTTTCGATTAAAGTCGTTTTAACATCTTTATGTCATTCGCGACTTATATCAACGATGCAGTTGGCGGTCAGTCATTGAAAAACTTATCCGGTACAACTGTGATCGATGTTTACTCTTGGGCTCGAACTCACGGACATCGGACCAGGAAGCAACTGACGTTTTAAGAGACGTTTTCTGAAGATAAGTTTCAAGTGTATTGAGAACTCTGTAATTAAACTTCTCCTTTTATTTTTTATTTTGGTTTTGGACCAATATAAGTTATGTTGGTTTACTATAAATAAACAGTATCAGAATAATTAGTAAAATTGTGATAATAGCCTGAATCTCATTTGAAATGCCGAATCTAGGAAGCCGAAACCCAATACACGAAAGATTTAAAAATTAGATCATAGTTTAATGGGTCAGTCCATATTGACTAGGGTTTGGAATTTTAGAAAACTTCATGGCAGACGGTCAAATATTGCTAAGTAATGAAACTGCGAGCACACTAAATTGCTATAATAAAAATACCTATTGAGTACCATCCATTTAAGAACAAAGTATTGAGAATATAGCTAAGCCTGTAACATTCTTCAAGCTGTAATTCATCGGTTTTAAACAATCCTTTTTACCTCGAAAACCTTCAATTTGAACGCTGAAAGAATTTGGTAGCTTATTCTCAGGCTCTATGATTGTTTTCAAAAAGCTTATTAATCTTTTTAAACACCATATGAGTTTTTTTTTGTAGATAAATGAATCCAACTTAGATGAAATTTCAGGGACTAGATAAGAGAAAATTGATGTTGAAAAACATGCGAAAAAAATTCGCCTTGTCTCCCGGTGTATAAAGACGCGAATAACCAAAAGTTGGTTAAAACGTCTCTAATAAAATAAAATAAAAAAAAAATTGTCTCCCGGTGAGACTTGAACCTACATCTTGTGCCTCTCCGGGGCCCATGTATTAACATTCTACTACAGGAGACCAACCTGGCGTATGAATATTATACTGGTTGAGTGTCGATGTCTATCGGAATGAAGGGAATAGTTCTCCCATGTGATCATAACATCATAACAGTATAATAATCATACGCCAGGTTGGTCTCCTGTAGTAGAATGTTAATACATGGGCCCCGGAGAGGCGCAAGATGTGGGTTCAAGTCTCACCGGGAGACAAGGCGATTTTTTTCGCATGTTTTTCAACATCGATTTTCTCTTATCTAGTCCCTGAAATTTCATCTAAGTTGGATTCATTTATCTACAAAAAAAGTTTCGCTGACTGAATGTTTGAGTCAAGACCCATCTCTGGGTCGCAATTTAAAAAATACACCATATGAGTCCCTCGAAGCCAAAGTGCATAATCTATATATAAAAAAAGCAATTTCTGTATGTTTGTTTGTTTGTTTGTTTGTCCTCTATAGACTCAGCCGTCTTAAGGGCTAGAGAGCTGAAATTTGGCATGAATGCTCATTAGGACCAGGAAGGATGAAAAATGTTTTTAGATTTTTGGATGACCCCTTCTGAAGGGTCGTCCATAGAAGACAAATATAGTTTTCGCGATATTGACGTTACTTTTCGTCGGATCGTTTTGAAAATTGGCACATGAGTGTATTAAAAGACGAGCAAATGACTTCAGGTGTCAAATTTTGTGTAAGGGGTCAGCCAAAGGGGTCGTCCATATTAACTGTTCACTGTTTTTGCGATATTGACGTTATTATACATCGTATTCAGATGAAAATTGGTACACGATAGTTTTGAGTGACGTGCAATCGATTTGAGGTATCAAATTCAGTGTAAGGGGGCGGCAGAAGGGGTCGTCCATATTAAATTTTCAGTATCTTAGTGATATTGACGTTTTTATACATATGATTGGGGTGAAAATTTGCACATAGGAGTTATTAGGGACAAACAACTGATTTCACTTATTCAAACTAAAATCAGGGGTCGGCCAAAGAGGTCGTCCATATTAATTGTTCACTGTTGATGCGATATTGTCGTTATTATACATCGGATTCAGACGAAAATTGGTACACGAGAGTTTTGAGAGATGAGCAATGGATTTCAGGTATGAAATTCAGTGAAGGGGTCGGCAAAGGGGGTCGTCCATTTAAACCTATCAATATTTTTGCAATATCGTCGTTATTTTACATCAGATTGGGATGAAAATTTGCACACGGTAGTTTTCAGGGACGAGCAACCGATTTCAGATGTCAAATGCTTTGCCAGGGGTCGACGAAAGGGGTCGTCCGTATAAATTATATTTCTCTGTTTTTAGCAATATTGACGTTATTATACAATAGATTGCTTTGAAAATTTGCACACGGAAGTTTTGAGGGAAGGGCAATCGATTTCAGTTATCAAAGATTGTATAAGAGCCCCCGAAAGGGGTTTAGCCTTTTGGCAATAATTGCGTTGTTATGTAATGATCCAGTCGAAATTTATACACGTGTTTTTTTGGCACGGTCAAAGGGTTTCTGATTTCAAATTTAGTAGCAGACGACAGATAAAGTGATCGACCAATATTTTTGCAATTATTACTTAAAAATGAATTCATAAGTGCATCTGGAAAATGCTTGGCAATTGATTTTCATACAAACTGTTCATGACATATTCCAAGTTGAAAGCGAAACGAAGTTCGTATGGGATCAGCTAGTAGCTTATAACGAGAAAACCCGCTTTTAAGTGTTTGGTCATTTTCCACATATATTTTATAAGTTTCCATTTTGTATTCGTAAAAGTATTGAAAAAAAACTCAAAAAATCTGAAAAAAAAATCATCAAATATAGTTTGATACATGAAGAATCGTTTGGCATTATTATCCCCAATTCGACCATTTCTGCACTTACATATACCCCTTTGGCTCTGAGGGCCTCATATTTTACAAAATATTTAAAGAATTTTCATCGAAGGAGCTAATAAACAATTCATAATTTCTCACCTGATCTATATAAAAACAAAAACCTTTCTTCCAACTTTCATTATAAATCCTGATTTTTGAAAATATCCTGGTAGCAATCTGGCAAGTTCAATATAAATTTTAAGCAAAGTTTCGAAAATTTATTTTCAATCAAGTTTCAATAAAGTGTATGAAATCTAAAAATTGAGGAGTAGGCGTGGACTCGTGTCAAGCGCATGCGTTTTTTGGGTTCGTGAATTCTTTTCCGGAAATTTAGATTATACAAGTTAAATTGAAGTGTTCCATCCAAAAATTTCATCGTTTTACGATCATCTCGATAGTATTGCTCGCCGGGGAGCATTAATTTTCCCTATGGGAAACCGCCGGGGAAAGTGTGGAATTGTGGAAACACGCCTTTGGAAATCAAATAAAATTAGGATTGAAGTAAACAATGACTGGTGATCCATAACAGAGTCGGTGCTCAATACAGGCAAGGGCCTTTGAACTTGAAATCAAGGAAATAAAAGTTTTCATAAAAAAAAAGATTTATTTGGTCCTTTCGGATACTCAATTTGGGTTTCGCAGGGGCAAAGGGACGAACGATTGTCTTGCTTTGCTGTCTTCAGAGATACAAATGGCGTATGCAAAACGTGAGCAAATGGCATCAGTGTTTCTTGACATAAAAGGAGCTTTTGATGCAGTCTCAATAGAGGTTTTGTCAGACAAGTTGCACTCCCGGGGTCTACCTCCTCTTTTGAACAACATCTTATACAGCTTGCTTTGTGAGAAACATTTGAACTTTGCTCACGGAGATCTTACAATTAGAAGGATCTCTTATATGGGTCTCCCGCAAGGTTCATGTTTGAGTCCACTATTGTATAACTTCTACGTAAGCGATATCGACAGTTGTCTCTCTGAAGGCTGCACTCTAAGACAACTTGCAGATGATGGTGTAGTATCTGTTACAGGAGCTACAGAGTCTCATCTGCTCGGGCCTTTACAAGATACTTTAGACAGATTGTCAACCTGGTCTTTGGGGCTTGGGATTGAGTTTTCTCCACAGAAAACGGAGATGGTTGTTTTCTCTAGAAAGCGTAGACCTGCTCAGCCTCAGCTTCAGCTCCTAGGCAGAACGATCACTCAATCGAGGTGTTTTAAGTATCTTGGGGTTTGGTTTGATTCCAAGTGCACTTGGAAAGCTCACATTGAGTATCTGAAAGGAAAATGCCAGCAAAGAGTTAATTTTCTCCGCTCAATTACCGGCACCTGGTGGGGAGCTCACCCTGAAGATTTAATTAAGCTATATCGAACAACTATTCTTTCAGTGATGGAGTATGGCAGCTTCTGTTTCCAATCGGCCGCCAAAACTCATCTCATTAAACTCGAGCGTATTCAATACCGTTGTCTCCGTATCGCTTTGGGTTGCATGCCTTCAACTCATAACATGAGCCTTGAAGTTTTAGCAGGCATACTACCACTGAAAGATCGATTCAATTTATTATCACTCCGGTTCCTCATCAGGTGTGAGGTCATGAACCCATTGGTAATTGATAATTTTGAAAGGCTACTTGAGCAAAATATTCAAACTAGATTTATGTCTATTTACCATATCTTCATGTCAATGCAGGTTAACCCTTCTTCGTACTGCCCAACTCGTGTTTGTAGCCCAGACTACGACAATTCTTCTGTCCAGTTTGATTTGTCTATGCAGCAGGAAATTCATGGAATCCCGGTCTCGCATCGTCCTCTTCTGATTCCAAGAATTTTCGAAGCTAAATATAGACACGTCGATGCTGATAAAATGTACTTTACCGATGGATCACTTATAGTCGAAACAACAGGTTTTGGGGTGTTCAACGAAATATTTAGCACCTCTCACAGTCTCCAGTCACCATGCTCTGTATATGTAGCGGAGTTAGCAGCTATTCACTGCGCTTTGGACAGTGTCGCTTCCCGGACAGTTGGACACTACTACATTGTAACGGATAGTCTGAGCTCTGTTGAAGCAATCCATTCGATAAAACCGGGAAAGCACTCGCCATACTTCCTCGAGAAGATACGGAATAATTTGAGTGCTTTATCAAAACGTCGCTTTACCATCACCTTTGTTTGGGTTCCCTCTCATTGCTCGATACAGGGTAATGAAAAGGCTGACTCTCTGGCAAAGGTGGGGGCGATGGGAGGCGACACGTATCTACGTGAAATCGTCTTCAACGAATTTTACTTTTTGGTTCGAAGAAACTCTCTTGTCAACTGGCAGCGCAAATGGGACGAGGATGATTTGGGTCGGTGGCTCCACTCGATTATCCCAAGGGTAAGCCTTAAACCCTGGTTTAATAGATTGGACCAGAGTCGGGATTTTATTCGTATATTTTCCCGTCTCATGTCCAATCATTATTCCTTAAACGCGGTACTCTATCGTTTTGACATTGCTGGCAGCAATTTGTGTGGTTGCGGCAAAGGTTACCATGACATTGAGCATATTGTTTGGTCGTGCGAGGTCCACCTTGTCGCCAGAACGAATTTATTAGACTCCCTTCGGGCCCGAGGAAAACCACCTAACGTTCCAGTGAGAGATGTACTAGCTGTGCTAGATTTGGACTACATGTTTGAAATCTACTCTTTTCTAAAAGCTATCGATCTTCGTCTATAATTCTATTTTATTTTCATTTTTCCCTTTCTATCTTCTTTTTTCTTCTAAAAAAAGTGCAAAGCCAAGAAAAAGATTGTAAAAACAAAAAAGCGAGTTTGGCTCCTTGAAACTTAATTGTATGAGCCGTTTCAAATAAAGAATTATAAAAAAAAAAAAAGATTTATTTGGAATACTAACAAAAGTTGATTTAGAAAAGTGATTTTATAATGGCATTAAACAGTGTTTTTATGTTTTTTCATGAATTAAAGATATGGGAATTTGATTTTTGGTTGTAAACGACCTCGGTTTACTACGACTTTTTTTTGGTTGAGTCGTCGAGATTTATTGAGTTCCTAGAAAATACTTTACGAAATCGAGCTGCATAAAGCTCATCTTTAGTTTATTGTGCCTTGGTGTCGTTGGGGCAGGATTTGATCGCGAGGTGTTATGGAGGAGAGGTGTGGATGTTCCATTTACTCCATGGAAAACGGATGAAGATTTATTTTTACTATCGGTCAAACTGCGACTGACAATGAAGAATTTCCTGATTGCTGCGATCTTTTTGGGATAATCCAAAAAGGAGAAGTGCTGCTGCCCACTTACGGAAATGGATTTGTAAAAGTTTCCGTTAGTTATCTTCAGCGGGGGTTATCAAAGCAAAGTATAATTTCAACTCCATTCTATGTTATTTTTGTATAATGAATTTCAATTATTAACTTACCCTTCTACAAAGGATTGTTATTAAAAAATCCATTTTAATACTGAAAATACTGAAAATTGAAAGTCAATAAAACCATTCGAGTTATTAATAGAACTCTAAAGGTTTTGTTTTCCTTCTAATGTTTTCCTTTGTTATTTTTCATTTGCAAGAGCGAGTAGAGGCGCAATATCCTTGGTCAATGACCAAAAATGAGAGTGCACAAAAATCCTAAATTGTAAAAAATTAAAATTTGTAAATAGTATTTCAAGAAATAAATTACAAGATTTTGACGCTAAGAGCAAACTGACTGGTGTTGGGAAAAAATGGTAGAAATTCTGACATTTTAAATATTTTACCATGAAAAAATGTTTGTATTTTTTTGGCGTTGTATTTTTTTACAACACTGTTTCTATTTCAGCCGTTTGTGATAGAAATATTGCTATTTTTGCGTCACAGCATGCGAAACTACAATACAATTAAAAAACTTGAACACAGATCTTGAAACCATTTTTGCTTGGAAAAATTTTCAAAATTAGCTAAAAGTGACAAAATTTCTACCACTTTTTCCCAACACCAGTGAACTTGCTCTAATGATATCAGATCCTCAAACACAATTTGATCCTTATGTTTTGTGGTTTCTGTGAGCAAAATAGCTCATTTTAAGCTGCCGTAGAATGATCAGAACCATATTTATTTTATCAACATGGAGCACTTTTCAGCCTGCTTCCAAAGCATTTTCCCTCATAACAAATTAAAAAAAACAAATGTTGTTCTAAATCGTTTTTTAAATAGTATCCTTAATTCTTTCAAAAGTGTAAGAAATTTAATAGAAATTTTCTATATTTTTCCTCGTTTTCATATGTCATGTTCCATGTGACTTTTCTGTCATTTTCATCATTTTTTAGTGTAAACTAGTGAAAAAAAATACAAACAAGTATACTTTGCTTTAATATAATGCAAAATAATCGATGCTTCGACGCAAGAATGTCTAACTGGCCAAATTTCGGCTGTTTCTGAAAATCAACTGTTTGATTTAAACTATTTTGGTACCTAATCGAGAAATCCATGATATTTACGGCTAAATAATGTCTTCGATTTCTTTAACCCTCATGTTTCTCATAAATTTTCCATCAACTTGAAAATGTGTAAAATATTATGCTATTCAATAAAGATTACTCAGAAAAGGTATTTGTGGCAAGATGGGAGTAGCCTCTAATGCGTGTTTTGATTTTAATTTTATGTCCTTTTGATGATTAAAATATTCTTATTAAAATGGCGAAGCTCTGAATTGGTTGTGTTACTCATTGAAAAAAGTAGAATACTTCACTTAAATCTTTAAAAAAGACGTTTTAAAGGAAGAAAAAACAAAGCCATGCGAAAGTTTTACCTAGAAAGTCGTTTCAACTGCGTTGAGATTCTACGCAATAATGTCACCTGAAGCATTTTATCAGGTTGTTGAAAAAAATGTATCTTTCCTGACAGATTACATTTTGAATAAATCAATTTTTTAACAATTCATTATGACTGAACTGTCGCACAATGCGGTGATCCCTTAGATGGACAAAAGTAGTAAAAAGTTGAAATTTTAAAATATTTAATTTCATTATTCAATTAGTGAAAGTTACGCTTCCAACTCAAAAGGTTGCCGTTGCCTTTCATACTAGCTTGAAAGTATCTTCAGATCCTTTCAGTGTTCGGCACAAAAGCGCTAATCCGCTATTCGCTAGTTAGTTCGCTAACTTTTCGTTAGCGTTTTAATTTTGCCGCTAAGTTTTGATTGATCTAGCGAATTGAAAAGTTCCGCTATTATTTGGTTCCGCTAATTGAAGATCGCTAACTCCCATATTTTTGTATCAATCTCTCAAATTAATAGTGACAGAATGAACTTTTTGTCATTTATCAGGTTAAGGTAACATTGGGCATCATTCTGATCGCTCGATTGGATCAATTGGAGGAATGCGTACTCGAGTTAGAGAAATTATGTATTTAGTGTCATTTTTTTCTCTTTTAGCACTTTTTTTCGCAAAATTTTCAGAAGAAGATAACAATAAAATGTGTTAAACAATATAAAACTATTTTTAACAACTCTTCATCAGCATTTGCTTTCAAGTAGTTGAGATATTTACTTTTCACAATACAGTTTCTTAGAGATTTTACAGATCAGTTCATATAAAAATTTGATAAAATCACCTTTGTAGCTTTCGTTTTAAGTTCAAATAGAAATTGCATAAATATTCACGTTTGACAATGCTCCAGCAAGTTTGAAAAAGGAGTAAATAGGTTAAAGATTTTAAGTGAGGTTAATGTAAAATAATGCCAAAAACAGCAAAATGGAATGAATTGCACAAAAGATTGTTTGCAACAAAATTGCATTAATCTACTTTGCACAAAACCGTTTAATCGTGTAAATTTTTAACAGAAATTGAAATAAGAAAAATGAGATATAGCTCCAATCTTCCATATTTTGTTCTTTTGCACTTGTAATTGTTCGAAAATTTGGTTGTTTTTATTTGTAGAACACAAAAACTTGTAAAAATTCCTCTCTTTGACAGTTTTTGTTTTGCTCATAAAGTTTAATGAAAACTCAATCAATTTATCTAATTTTAAATTAAATACAGCAAATTTTATTTATTCGCCCTTGGGGAGTTATAGAAATCAAAGTGGAAAGGGCGTGATTTAAAAAGAATTTGATATTTGTTCCGACCATAATGTTGGTCAACAATTAGCGATTAGCGATTAGCGCTTTAAGCTTAAAGCGATAACTTTTTCAGCACCTTTAGCGTATTTAATTAGCGGTCGCTAACTTTTTATGAGTTAGCGATTTAATTAGCGGCGCTAATTTGTCAGTTAGCGATGCCGAACACTGGATCCTTTGTTCCTCTGAACGTGCTTCATAACTTGGAAGCATCAAAAATTAGGCAAGTATAATCTGAAAAAAAAAATGAAAATTCTAACAATTTTTTTTCTTTATTTTAAGAGACTTTCAGCCTTTTCTAACTATTTTGTTTCAAGAGATTGAGCTTTATTTTGTTGTACAAAGTTGTAGAATACGCAAAAATATGAATTGTTGAGTACACCAAAACTATATCTGTATTCAGAGCAGAGAGAGGTTAAAGACTTTTCATTTCAAAAGTTATTTGAAAGTTTCTTTAAAGTAGTTTTTTTAATTTAACTATTGTTAGATGAGGATTTACATGTGTGAGATGTTCTAAACATTTGTTGGGGTATTTAAATCACATGCTTGGCACAAAATTTCAACATTCTGCGACGTTTCCTAGCAAACTTATTGCAACTTTAAGTTTAATTTTTTCTTCAATTTCACGAACGTTGATGATTGCAAAAGCGGGCAAGTAGATTTTTAAAATGAATAAATCAAGTTGATGCTTGAACCAAGTGCAACAAATTGGTGTTGGCGCCGTTTGTCTCCAGGCGCTGAATATGAAAAGCATATATTTGAGGTGTTTAACGTGTTTCCATTAAAAAATACAATCATCTGCCATCTGTGTAGTACGAAAATCAATTTTCCTATAGAAACACGCAAAACGCGTAAATGGTTACTGATAAATAATCGTTCTTTTCCCGATGATTTTGTGAAATATTTTTTTACAATCTATATTTACGTAAAATAATCGTTGGAAAATCGAATATTATGAAGAAAAATATATATTTGGAGCCCCTCGTTGAGTATAATAAAGTAAACTAGCATGATCATTTATTAACAAGCTTAGATAAAATCGGAATAAAACGGTTAAAAGGCTTGAACAGAAAGTAAAAATTTTTGAAATTTTGTAGTCATTACTGCCAATTGCTAACTTGAATATATTTTTTAAATTTTATATCATTTAATGTTTTGACAAACGCTCTGACTCAATTAAGTTGTCTTACTGTGCATACACGATTTTCGTTAATTTTTGTCATCGAGTCCCACGCCTGCTTTGCCATCCTTCAAAATAACATTGTTACGCATTTTTGAATGTCTCAAATTGAATCAATACAAACGGTCGTCGTAATTTATGATTACAACTGATTATGATCAAATCAGCTCGAAACGATAACTAGCGGCACGTTTCTGGGCCTACTGCGACTAGCTGCGATGCCTAACGATTCTGGATTTGATTTCCACCGTCGTCAGTCAGCATGGCCAACTTTTTTCGTTCCCTGCAGCAGGAACCAACAATGCCAATGGGAAGAATTGCTTCGGGAGTAATCCTGTGCCCCGAATGCGATACAATCGGGCTAATTGAATGCGAACGACGGCCACGGCAGTCGAAGAAAGGATCTTGCCCTGTTGGACCTACAACAAAAATCGGCAAGATTGTTTCCATAAGTTGATGATGATGCCCATCGTCATCGTCGTTCGACGCTCTGATGGAAAAGCGATCTTATCGGGGCGAATTCTTTGCCTACGTCGACGAGTGAACCAGAAATAGAACGAAACATCTTGTGTGAAAACAGAACCGAAAATCTAGGGCAGAAATCAATATGTGCGCCAGGCTGCGATGATGACGAAATCACTCGGGATCGCAGTCTTAAGCCGATTCTGCGAGGGCTAAGCTTTGAATTTTTTATACTTTTGCATCAACACAACGTATGCTTGGATGCGCTTCCAGAAAATAAAATCCCGAGACCGGAAATTGGCACGTGGCCTGGAGAGGAAAGCCACGCTGGGATTTCTTCGAAGTCTTATATTGCCACTTTTGGGAACATTTCGTTGTTGACGCGCCTTGACGCTTCTGGTGGCCACCGCTTGTAATAACAATGCCAGCCAAGCCATTTCGACCCCTCTGTTTGCTTTTTGTGATTTCTTTTATACTTTCGATAATTGAATGGATTTTCTTAATGTAGAGTATTTTTCACTGCGGGAAAAGGGTGATATTCTTGTTGAGATATATCAAGCGTCAGAAAGCGGATCTACCATATGTTTAACTTCTGAGTGTGAACCTACGAGTAAAATTTGTTTCGATGAAGTGAAAAAATCCAACCAAACATTTTTCAAAGTACAAATGATAATAAAATTGGGACACAACTGTTTCCGCTTTGATAATTCTTATTACCTTGTCTAATCTTTGTCAAAGTTTGCAAAAAAAAACCGCACCCTCGAGCTATGCTAGAAGTAAAAGTAATCTAAAATAATGATTACCAAAAGCAAATAAGAAAAAAATACGCCTCACGCATGCAAATCAACCCAACAAAATTCATCTATTGAAAAGTATGAATAGCAAATAGCCGCCAAGCTGTGCCATGAGGAAGTTTTTTTTTTGCTTCATCTTCACGCTTCCCCAGGCACATTCGCATAAGCAAATAAAACAGTGCAATTTCCACCGGCAGCAAGAAGGTTATTGGGGAGAAAATACGACCACATTAAGATATTGCTCCACGCTCAGCCACCCTCAAGATTTCGCCAACACCAAGGTAAAAGTGGAAATATGTGCAGGGGGCAAGGAAAAGCGACAAATACGAGAAGGAGAGGTGGGAGGTTTTATTTTACCTTGATATTGATCCACCTTTTCTGCAAACATCCGGATGCTGGTGGTATTTTTATCGCAAACTTGCCAGGTGGATAACTGAATCGATGGATTTCATTTACAGAAAAGACGGAAATCGGTCGATATGCAGAATAAATATTTAAATGGCTGATATAAATTTGCGATGTGATTTGCATGTTTCTGAAGTGAAATTAACGAAGAGTTATTTAAAATTTTTTTTTGTGATTTTATGTGACATCAATTTTCAAAAGTCAATTAAGTTGGTTCAAGGCTAAAAAAATATTCATATGATTAAAACCATAAATATTTTTGTTTATTTCTGTTGCTTTTTTCAACACTTTATCTTGATATAGTTTGAAAGTAAAACAAGAATTAAAAACGTGAGGTTAAATTTGATCTAAAGTTGGACGCAATAAACAAAAGTTTGCTGAATTTGCTTAAAAATCACACTCAAATTTTGAAGATTTGAATCTTAAAATTTTTCAATGGTTTAAGTTAACTTCAATTTGAAATCATAAGTGAATTCGAGGTTTCTTTTTTTACCACACACAATTGACAAACTTGTCGAAAATTTTGATCTGAAACAAAAACCAGCTCAAGGAGAAGTAGGCAATGATTTGTTGGTATCGCACATGTTTTTTTCGCTCCGTCGCGATCGAATATTCGTATTTTAAGTATTTTCTTATGGTAAAATTGTAATTTTTATTGAATTAGTGGATATTGAATAATGCATAGTGAACAATAACAGCATGTTTCATTGTATGTGCCTGACCTGATCCTCCGTTGATTTCATCCGCCTCCAGTAGTTGAAATCGTTGAATAATATGCTGCAAGAGGACATCAACATTTGGTGAGTTCGTTCCATGATTTTTCTTATACATTTATTCTGATCTGGTGTTCCATTCGAGAGTTGTTACCTGAGAATTTTTAAAATTGGAAAAAAATTCTGAAATATCGTTCATTGATTTATAAAGAGACGTGAGGTGATCTCCCGCATTTTTTGGGGAGCACAGAGGATTTTTGTTTCTATTGCAACATACTTTTTCATCTGAAGAAGTACAATTTCGGAAAAAAATTTAGGGTTCAATTTATAATGATGTGTAGCAATTACTGTTGTGTTTTAAAAACAAGTGGCCGAAGGGAAGTGAAATGCGCATAAAAAATAGTATAAAATCGTCGTACAAATAAAAGGAGTCTTTTAATTTTGTTGCGCCTTTGAACCTGACAGTTTGTTCGTATGCTCGTTTTAGAGATCATTTTCTTTTTAAATTTACATATCATATCTTTTTAAATTTACGATATACACCAAAGTTTTCTTTGCTAAAGGAAAATCAGGTAAAGGTTTATGAAAAATATGGAATTTCCTTCATTGTTATGATTCGTTACTATGACGACACATTTGAACTATTCGGGTTACTGTGTTAGTCATGGATGCGTGATTAAAGTCACAAATCGTTAATTGATCATATCGACGCAGGAGTATTTCACCCAAAAATCTGGCCAAAACTCAAAATTTTAATTTTATTGATTACTTTAATGTCAATGTTTATTTGATTCTTGAATTAATTTTGCACCATGTACCGGGCATTTTTTTTTTGACATCTGACAGCTTACAATGTAACAGCTGTTGAGATTTTAGTATTTGAATGAGATAGTTTGTTTCTACAAATAGTTGAATAAGCGCGACAAAGTAAAATCTTTCTTTAGAGGCTAAAAATGAAAATGTTGAATGGAGAACTTCAATGGAAGGATGTTGAATAATTTTAAGTATAATAGATAGAAATCGACGATTATAGAGACTGTATACAGTGCTTTGAAAATTTTTTTATTCATTTTTGGTTTTTAACGTAGTTTTTTTTTGGCAAATTATTGTTTTTATTTATGTTCCCAGCAAGTCCCGACAAAATGTGTAATATTATTTGAAAATTTATAACGTCAAAAATCATGTGCAAAAGAACAAAAATCGTGCAAACTTGCGCAATATTGATATTTTCAAGTTTGAAGTAAAAAAGATATTGATAGTTTTTTTCCACACCTAGGGCTTCGTTTATTTTAGTTTAAAGCTCAGTGAAGTTTAAGTTTTTTTTTTAAATACGTTACGTAAAATCCTAGGTTTTTTTTAATGTTACAACTTTTATTTAATGCGGGTTATCAATCATGTCATATAAATGAAGGAAAAGTTCTAAAAGGAAAATATGAAAAAATACGAAATCGGTAAAAAATTTAATGAATGATCTAATAAACATTAGACGAGTCAAAATAAACACTTTAATTGACTTCAAACCTAAAAAAAAATTTTTGGCCATCTTTTTCTTCTACGTACTCTTGTGTGTGACGTTCAAATTTTTCCCCCGCAAAATCTTTTGGAAGAGATTTTACATGGTATGGTGGTATTATTTTTTTTTCTTCTAATTTTTTTTAAGAGCAAGTATAGGCGCTAATCCAAGGTCAATGACCAGAGATGATGGTGCACAAAAATCTGAAACATGTGGTTTGATTAAACGTTTAATTCAGATATGATAGAATTACAATTAATCAATTGATTCCATTTCTACCGCAATATTTTGGATTTATGTGCAGAAAAACTTCATTTCCATCCACAGAAGGACGAACTATCAAGAGCCACCATCAAGGAGCACAGTAAATTTTAGCAAATGTGCTTCCAATATTTGATAACTTTTGAAACGTATGGTATTGTTGTCCACGTTTCTTTCCCTTGGTTCCAGTCGACTCTGCGTCCAATACTGCCCGGCCGAGTTAAGATGGGTAGTGGATGTAATTTTACTACTCACCGGGATGCTGACAAGATCTGGCTGTGTATGCATCATGAGCATAAGCATAAGTGAGCAGTGATAACCAGCTCAAGATCATGTTTTAGTTATTTTAAACTGGAATTTAATCAAAAGATGAAATAATTCATTTCACATCTTAAATTCGCTTCAGTTTTTTTCTGTCAGATTCTGTCAATTCACATTGAGTAAAACTGATTTAAAAAAAAGATTGCAATTGCAATCTAAATATATCTGAACAAAAAGTTTGACTAGCACGTCTATCGAAATCCATTTAGTCAAATTAGGCTCGCAAAAATGAATGCAGATCATTTACCAAAAACTACCGATTGCCTCAAAAGTTTGTTTAACATTGTTTAGTCAATTTTTGTTCATCTTTCATTCAAATTTAAGAAAAATCAATCAGTATCGGATTTTCTGTAATGAATAATAACTTATCAATTTCATGAATCAGAGCTATAAATTCAAACTATTGTATCGAGTTTGAAACCCCGAATTTTGATTTTTAAAATGTTTACAAGCTTATAAGATTCTATGGCAAAAACTCACAAACACAATGAAACTACAATTTTTTATGACGATTTACAATCTCATTTCTGATTGATAAATCTCCATAAACAATTGAATAAGTCTTTTTGTGTTTCTTAACAGTTCTTAAGAAATAAGAGAATATCATTCCTATTATTCTTAAATTGCAAATGACGAACATATGTTGTACCAATACAAAATTATTATTAAATTCAGAAAAAAAATTAATCAACAAAACATTTTCTTAAGCGAATGTTTTATTTGTTATTTGTGCTTCTATTAATTCCCAATTACTTCAAAGAATACCAATTCCCAAAATAACCACATTCACACCAATTTCACCCATGGATGACAGCTAAATTACGTCAAAGGAGACGACCAATAAAGGCTTCAAAAACGAGATTTCCTACAAATCCCTTTAATCTGCTAATCCTTTATATGGGGAATTCCGAAATCTCTCGAAAGAGGGTAAATTCAATGGAACCCGATAATGCTGACAAGATAGAAAAGAGGAAAAAAAACAAACCTTAAATGTAAAGCTGTTTTGCGTGTGCAATGTTGGCAGGGATCAAACTAGTCCTATTATAAAATTGAATTCTACCAACCAGCCGAACAGGGAGGAGAAAATTTCAAATTAACTGACTCCGTTTCAAATCTCTCCCTTTTGGTTTTTCCATATCTAACCATACATTAGAATCTGTTCCTGGTTTCCTCGTTTTTTAGACGAATAAGCACACGACAGTCTTATTGGAAAATGTCCTCGCTTTGGGTCTCATCTCACACCACCATAAAAAAAATCATTGAACGCAATTGATAAAGATTCACTTGAACAGTAGGCGACGAATAAAAATAGTATGAGTGTTTATGTTTTCTTGGTCATGGCCTGCTATAATGATGGTGTCATTTGAAAATATATTTTCAAATCCATATTATAACTGTTTTATCTCAGAAAATTTTCGAGAAGAAGTTTTTAAAGTACAATCTAAAGTGTTGGAAATAACATTTTGATTACTAAGAGATTGAAATATTATACATTTTTTCAAAACACCCTGTTGAAATTGTCCAAGATAAGGACAACCGATTCAATAGATATACGCATCAAATCTGAAAACACTCTCCGACGCGTTCCGTTGTATCGTCAGAGTGATTCTAAATAGTTTTGAATAGGCACGCTGCCGTCAGACGCAATAAAATAAATCCCCTATCCTTATTTTCATTTATTTTTCACCCTTGAAAACGCACATACTTTCCCTGTTTCTCTGATTTGTTCCAAGTTTTGACAAGATGCAACCCCTAATTTTGGCTCTCCTTTTTTTGTCGACAACTTTTTTTTTTGCAGCCGAAAAAACCCATATTATAGGGACGATGAACCTTCCCTAGCTATGAACGAATTCACCAGTTGTTAATCTCAAATGAAATAAAAATAGTATCGAATATGTTACCAGTTGTTGCTGCTGTTTTTGTTGGTGTTATTGTTATTGAAAAACTTTTCCTGCATCAAAGGGCGGATTTTTATCTTTATCGTCATTTGCAATATTGAATTTCAAAGACTTTTTTCACCCTTCTCAGCGAAGAAAAATAGAAATTTTGGGAAATAATTAAGGAAATGTTTTGCTTTTTTCCTTGATTAGTTATTCAGTTAGGTCGGACGTTTAGCATAATTTCAATATGGAAAAATATATTTGACTTACGAAGGTCCCTGACAAAAACCTGATTTTATATTCTTGCTACGATGTTTACCTGTAAAAGACAAAAAAAGAATTGTTATCGTAATTGATTTTTTTTGTTAAAAAGGATTTTTATTAGAACATTATTAAAACACAATGATTGATATAGATTAGGAATTAGGTTATGACATTTATTCAATATAGTTTAAGAAATGATTTTAACTTCATATTGTTCCAAAAGCACTGCACCCTCACTAGATGGTAAAGGTCTTTCCAGTTTTCTTCGGCTTGCTTTCCAACTTTTTAACGATAAGGTTCAGAACTAATCTCAAGATTAAGAACAGTAGCAATATGATTATACAGCCGGCGATAACATGCATCCATGCACCTCTCAGAAGCGAATTTTGCTGCCGGCTGAAATTTTGCTGTTCACACTTTTCACTACCCATGGCTTTAAATGCTCCGGACGATTTTTTCAAAACGACCACTTCTACTCACTTGCTGAAACAAACTAAACATTTTTCTTTCGTTGAACAATCAACGTTTGGAAACAGATTGACTTCTTTAAGATTTCACTGATGTTAGGTGATTGAATTTATATTTGGATGGATTTGGAAAGTCTTAAAAAGTAGTTTAATTTCAAATAAATTCTTGAATAAATAGAACCTCGGTTTATTTGGTTTCAAAACGCAACAATTTTCCATATAAATTATCATATTCCCATTCCAACCATAAACCAATCTACAGCCTTTGATTCTTCCACAGCAACAGTAGCTCATCCCTGGTCGATTGCGGGATTAAAGTTCCTCATAACACAACAATCGCCAGAAGGCCAAAAGCCAATCAAATCGATTGATGATAATGATGATGATTGGCTTACCGAAACTGAGTCTGACCCCTCGGACCCTTCTTCATCATCGACGGAGGAATATGAACAATCCCGAACAATATATAGACATCGAGCCACGAACAACCACAACCAATCGAGAGAATCCCGGGGGAGATTTGAATATTTCCGGCTCGGACTGACTGACAGATCAGGGAGTGGACCTCCTCCGGTTCAGCGAAAAACCAAACTCAACCTGATGGCTGATGCTGCTGCTGCTGATCCAATTGTTGATTACCCCCCTGTGGTTAAAGGAGATAGCAACGAAAAAAAAACTGGACACAATGGAACATGTCTTCACTATGCGTTACAAAAAAACAGGAGTTTTTAAACTTTGGTTAAAGACTGGCCAATATATTTGAGAAAGGCCAAAAAGAGGTTAATAGACCTTTAAAAATCAATAAGGGAATCTAATGTTCTGGAGATACTTCATACATTCAAAAAAATCTGGAATCTGAAAAATGTCCATTCTGAATTTAAATTCTTTTCTCTCTATTATGTGTTGTGAGCCTACCTGGTATAATAATTCTACAGAATCAAAGCAGTCGCTGATTCCATTTAATGGGCGATGGAATCGAAAAGTTATTCTTTCTCTCCTTAAGAAAAACCCGTAAGATCTGTCAAAAGTTGGGTGAAATTATAGCTGCACCCCACTTGCACTAATGCAAAACCATCACTCAAATTCGGCAGCGCTTCCATCGCCTATTCAACCACAGTATTAGAGAAGTTCATATACCGGTTTTTTGAAAGCAACTTACCATCTTCTTCAGTGAGCGTTTTCGATTGATCAATCGAAAAGCACGAGGCTTCATGCCGTGTACGACTTCATGACTTCAATTCCTAACTAACAAAAGGTTATATTCTCAAATCTTCGAAAAACATTTCAGGTGCTATTTTATTGGAGTACTTAGTGTTGTTTGCTTTAAAATATCACCGTTAATTTTTTTTATGTAGTTATAGTTCTTTAGAATATTTCAAGAATCGAAAACTATGGACTGATTGGAGGGACGGTCATCGGCCGACCAGATCTTCATACTACGGCAAATCCTCCAAAAATGCCGTGAACACCAAGTCCCTACGCACCATCCTGCATCTATCCTGGCAATATGCGGGGCACGTTTTTCAATAGATCCAGTCAACTTATGTACAAGGTGGTGAAGGCTGGACGAATACGCTGGGCCGGACATGTTGCAAGAATGCCGGACGACTGTCCTGCAAAACAGGTGTTCGCTGCTAATCCGGAGGAATTGAGACGGCCAGGGCGCAACAAACGAGGTGGTTAGACCAAGTGCAAGTGTATGAGAGAAAAGCTCTTATCATCAGCGATGGCATTTGCTAGCACAACTGAGCTCTGAAGTGCCTGTGTGAAGTGTGACACTGAATACTTTTTATAAAGAGTAGTGTGGAGAAGGCGCTGATAAAAAAAAGCCAAGGATTATTTCACCTGCGTTAATTCACCATTTCTGCGAGGAGAATCCAGATCCAAAACCTTAAACTATGTCCTCCCCCGTCTCTCCATATAACTTTGGAACTAATTAACGCCGTATATAACCGATTTAAAACCGAAAATTGTGAATTTTCTGAGCACGGGCCAAAAATAAGCAATTGCCAGCTGTGGAATTTTGGGCGGCCCGTTTTCTTGGTTCTTCTCGAAATTGATTCTAAACTGGCATTATCGATCACTAGACACTTGGGCTTGCGATCAGTTATGTCAACCTTCCAGATTTTGTATGGATCTTCCACACTTTTTGAACTTTTGTCAGACATTTTTTTAAGTTTCCAGAGATCCAGACTTTTTGCATTTCTTCCAGACCATTCCAGACTTTTGGTTTAGGCCAGAAATTGTTTCGAAAAACTACGAAAATTCGGTTTGGTCATGGTGTAATATGGTAGAAGATCATTAGAAATTTATGAATTATGAATTCAAAAGTGTTTGAAATCGATTCATAGTCGCAAATGCTTCGAAGATGTATGTTAAATTAAGAGTCAGGCAGAACACGTGACTGATAGTGACAGAAATATACGAGATTAGTGGCTATCTGCAACATTGAGATCAGACGACCAAAATGAAAAAAAAGGTCACATCCTTTAGAACTTAGCTATCCTGACATTTTTTCAAAATTTTCTAGACTTTTTCGAAAAACAGTTGAAAGACTTTTTGTGATACAGCTCAGTTGGCAAGTCAGTTGCTTCCTGAGCCGATGTCCGTGAGTTCAAGCCAAAGAGTAATCCCACATCGATCACAGTTGAACGGGATAAGTTTTTTAATTACTGTCCGTCAACTGCATAGTTGATATAAGTCGCGAACGACATAAAAATGTTAAAATGACTATAATCGAAACTTTTTCTTTTTCGGGGATTTTCATCAGGTTGGATGATTCATCCCGTACTACAATCGAAACAAAAAAATAAAATATCACTAGACACTTCAGAGCTCAGTTTTGCTAGCGATTGCTATCGCTGTTGTTAAGAGCTTGCCTCTCATACTCTTACAACTCGTGGTAAAGCTAGAATGCCACAATTCCCAACAAATAAAAACTTACTCAATACAATATTCAAGATTTGGATAGTGGATTATGTAATATTTGTCGTCAAATTAATACAAATGAACATCGCTTAAGATCGTGTTCTGAAAACGCAGCAGTGAAATTATCGAAAGAAAGAATATTACTCACTAGATACCGAATTGTTATTGAAAATAAAGAAGATATATTTAGATATATTGCGTAAAACCTTTCCAAAAACGGCATTGTGATAAGTAGTACTTGATATAGCGTATTGCGTGGAAAATTTCCAGATTTATATCTATTATTTATATCTATCCAAAAATTCAGATGGTACAATACAATAATTGTAATGAACTTGTTTGATTGTAACTTAAATATTCGTTAAGATAATGAAAGATAATGAACCTTGTAATTGTTACCTATATTAGTACAAGAAATCAAAAAACGAAAAAAAAGTTAAAAACAATTGCCTTTTGAATGTTAACTAGCAAAGAATGCAATAAATAACTGCCAGAAACATACAATAATGGTTCGCAATTTGACTTATTATCGTTACGGGCTACACTTTCGACCCATAGTTGTGATTTTGAAAAACGTTGATTGTTTCGATGAATTATGTTATTTTTTAACAAATGTAATGAATATTTGAAATCAAAGAGGGAGTAATTTATGACTGAACTTCATAAAAAGCTTAATGTTTGATCTTCTAACACCCGAATAAAGGAACATTTTGTGGTGAAAGGATACGTTAAGTGCCCAAGCAACTAAAAGTCTCATATCGACTTAAACTAGTGCCTCCAAAGTTCGAATTTCGCTGAACAAAGGTATTTGGTACCGAATTTTCTCGAATGTGAGCATGAAAGTTACAAAAGGTTTCTCAAAAACCCTTCTATGGACTTGAATTTCAAAAAAGTTCCTCAAATATTTTTTTTGTGACATGTAAATCGTATCCACACAGCATAAAAGTTACAAATTAGGTCTCAAATAGCCTTCTGTAAACTTCAAGTTCCAAGAAGATCCTCAAAAAGCCTTCTGTGAACTTCATGTTCCAAGAAGTTCCTCAAATAGCCTTTTTTGTGACATGTCAATCGCATTATTCAGAATAAAAGTTTCAAATGGGGTCTCTAATAGCCTTTTATGGACTCGAAGTCCTAAAAAGTTCCTCAAATAGCCTTTTTTGAGACATGTCCGCCATTTCATGAATATGAAATGTGAACGAACATCACAAAAGGGCATATAATAAATAAATCATTTTTTGGAGCTTGGGAATTGTATGAAATGTAGAACTTATATTGAAACTTCAACTCAGAACAACTTAAAGCTAACTCGCAAATGATTGTTTTTGAAAAGAGTAAATATTTTGACTTTGTAAAATTCCGTCCAACAGTATTTACTTACCACGAATTTATCACACATTGAAAGTCAGTTGAAGCAATTCATTAATTAAATATCAAGATAAACTTAAGAATTTGTATAATTTTTAGCTAGAAACATGGAATTCCATTTTTTTCAAACCGATATTATTTGTACGGATGATTGATTTATACGCCGTTTCGTAATGTTTCTTAGTCATAATCAACATGCGTCTTTGCTGCTGGCTGCTGCGAATTTTAGCTGCCGGTAAGGCAACTTCTAGGCGTGGCGTCGTGGCAGCGTGTTTGGCTATCATCTCGGAGGATCGGGTTCAAATCTGGTACCAGGACTATTTTTTTCCATTAGGTTGTTTGATTGATTGAGTAAGCGAATCAAATAATTGTGTAGCAGAACTGGCGTGCGTGCTGGCATGTGTCGAACAAAGTTAAAAACAAAGCAATTAAGTAAAATCAATTAAGGGAGGGGATGGGAGGAATATAGATGGAGCCGAGAAACCGGCAGCACAACATGGGCTGGTGGTGACCAAAGTAAGAGAGGAGAAGAGAATCACTTTTTTGTTTTTGCTGATTAAACGTTTACTTGTGGGCTGAATAGAAGGCCGTTCAAATCTGTAATGGAACTTCCAAGTTTCAATAAGAACTTAAATTTTGGGCTGAATAAAACGAACTTTAGCACATTGATTATGCTAATTAAGCTGTGTTCAACCTTTTTAACGAGACTTATGGTTGCTTGGGTGACTAATGGTTGTGGGGGAACTGTACTATGGAAATAAAATAATGACGGATGGAAGATTAGAATATCATGAGAGGTGTTGAAAATGAGCAAAGGGTAATTTTTATTTGAATACTTTCCATCTCATATCGATTTTGTGTTTAACACGGGTCAACTATTTTGAAGTAGAAGAGACAGATAGAGATGAATCTACTACCACGCAATAGTAGGCCATGTGCGGTTTGTTCCACACATGGAAGCTTCCAGTGCAAACGAATGGCAATGGCAATGGCAGAAAGCTGATTTTAAAAAAAAAAAAAAACATCAGTAATATAGGGTGGAACTACCAAAAAGTGCTTCACTTTTACGAATCATTAATTCCATAATCAAATAGGTACAGACTCCGTTCGTTTTTCGCAACATTAGATTTTGGCAACATCCGATTTTGGCACATGTTCCAAAATCGAACGGTTTTTAAAAATAACTTTAGCTCATAGTGTTCGCTATTACAGGACCAATATAATTTAAACAAGCACCATAAATATGTTTTTTAATGGTGATTAAATATAATAACAAAAACAAAAATCAAGAAAAAAAAATTAAGTACTCAAAAATGACAAAAAGATGAAAATTTCAGAAAATTAAATAAACAAATACAAACAAGAGGCTAAAAATGTTTTAAAAAAAACCAAAAAATATGAAGAAAGACAAAAACAGCATATATGTCAAAAAACAAACAAACAAAACAAGAAAAGTGCTTAATGCAAATTACTGATTAGGTATGGTGGAAAATTGACTTAAAATAACGTTCATGATCATAACAAAAGTTTTTTTTGAAGTAATTAGTAAACAAAAAGTTGAGAAAAAATCCGTCCGATTTTGGCAACATTCGATTTGCAACACAAAATGTACGGGCGGTTTGCCAAAATCGAACATGATCTGTATTTGTAAAAAAAGAGAACTAGGAACCGCTTTGTTTTTGTTTTGTTGTCTTAATGGCGCAAGAGAAAGGACGTTTAAAAATTTTGCACACATATACAAACTTTGTTGCATAATACAAGACAGCATAATTTATATTTTTCAGAGACGCCTAGAATCAAGGACCTGATATTGACTTTTTTGGAGGCGCTGAATCTTAATATGAAATAAGTTTTCGTCTGGCGAATATGGTTTTTGGGATAATTTTTAAAAATAGGTTAAAACTTTAAAAAAAAAATTGATTTTATGGAATATCACAAATCATTTCAAAATAAACTTTTTAATTTGACGACTATCTTTTCCAAAGTTCGCAAGTATTTCTAAGACTCCAGGACTTTTTCACCGTAGTGGAGGGAATAGTTGACGTTACACATCCTGAATGATGGTGTTGATTGTTACAAAAAAGCTGCCCTTCTCTCTACACCAGAACATCGCCAGGCAATGCAAATATTTTTTGCGAATTCCGACAATGTCAGTGTTTTCAAATTTGATTAAAAAATTTCAAAAGTCTCCATTTCGAATAAGCGAACTTCGTTTACAGGGAAAATGTGTTGATATGATTTATTTTCAACGTTTCAAGTTATTAATAAAAAGCTTGCCTGTCTTGAGTGTGATTGATTAAACGTTTTCTAACAGAATTCATTCCTTTTTTAAGCAGAAGAAGGTATCTATATCACTTTATTGATATATTCTCAAAAAAACTCATCCGGTGCTTTAATATTTCAAGCACAATTCATACATTCCAGATCCTGTTCTGTTCTGACATCAATTCCACCAAATCGATTTCCTGCTCTGAAACCAACGTTTAATTGAATGCTGTATAGCTGTTATCTCCCGAAACTTTCGTTCTCGTTCAGTAGCAAGCAGCACCAGCAGCAGCTTCAGTCGTTCAAAAAGCCAAAGAACGAAAACGAACACACAGAGAGGAGATAAAAAAAACACACCTCGTTGGTAACAATTTTCACCATGGCGAAAACTTTATTAAATTAAATTTTATTAAATTAAACCGTATCCGTGTTCTACACAATAAACGTTGAGGTTTCGCCACTTTTCCTCAACCCTCCACTTGCCATGCCATTGGTTCGGCTTCAGCTGAGCTGAATGTAGCGACTTGTATCGGGGAAAGGGATTTGAGAAAACCGTTTGAAGTGTGTTTCCGAGAGCGTAGACAAACGTCGTCATCCGAAGTCCTTTACCCATCCCGGGGAGGGAAAAAAAACTATAAAATTAAATGTTGAATTTAAAACATTTAAACACTCGGTTTACCGATTTTCACTTTCTTTCTCCTTGTCTCGGGCTCGTGATACCGAGGTTCGCATACCGTACTTTATGTAGTTTATTTTGAAATTTGCTGAAAGTGCCGTATAGGTTCGAGGTTGGGGGACAGAGTCTTTCCGGTGAGGAATTTCGGGGACAGTTTTCGGTACAACTTGGCCATGGACCTTGGTACTGGAAGGGCATATAAACTATGACAAAAATGCCCGGCTTGGATTTTTTTCTGTCGTCCCCCGAAAGCTTTCCCAGGGATTAGTGACTGCTTATTAGGCGTTGTTTCCGATGTAACCGTTTTCAATGTTACCTTTAATGGTCTATTTTCGGGGCAAAAATCGAAAAGCCGTCCCCTGGCGATATAGCCACCTCCTAGTTGAGCTGGGGATTTAGAATAATTGCCAATAGAATTACCTACCAGTGGAGAGTAGCGTGGCTTGGAATAGGTACAAGGAAGGAAAAGCTTCCCACTTTACGGTCATATTTTTAAACCTATTTTAATTAAACCTCTCCTTAGTAATACAATAAATTCAATAGCGTAAGACCTAGTTCAGATCCCTTGGAAGGAGGTCACTCTTAAAAAGTTCAATATTACTACCTTGTGGAGCAAGAAATTGATTGCTTTAATTTTCAACTTTCTTTCAAAGACGACCCATAACAAAATTTCTCTTGTTACTGTTTCAGCTAAACGAAGTATCCTTTGGAATAACAAATCAAAAATAAGACTGACTCTGACTCTGACTCCTTTGATTGGGTCAAAATTTCAAGAGACAGTGAGTTCTCAGAAGCTACTTTGATGGAAATAGAAAACATATTTTTCCACAATGTTTATCGAATAGTTGTCGCCACTATTTGGCATAACATGAAAACATCTTTAAGCCATCGTTGACGTCGTCGCACGTACAACAAACAAGCGAAAACATTACCCCATTTGAAAGGAACGTCAACAAAGCAAATCGTGTTCACGTTTTGCATTTGATGTGTGTGTGAATGGAATTTGAAATGGTTCAAATATGGCAGCACGGGGTGTTCTGGTGGAGCAACTTTCACATAACCCGTTCTCGTTGCGGATTTTTTTTTGCTCCTATCGCCATTTTTCACGCCGAAACGGAAAGTTTCCGCTTCTGTGAGGGACCGACGAAACTTTTCGGAGCAAGTGGATATGTTTTCCTTTACATATGTAGCTGCTGTGCCAAAATAGGTGTAAAAAGCCAGCGCAAATCGTGTCGTGTCGTTTTGTGTGCGCCGAGTAGGTATTTGCACAACCAAAAGCAGCAGAACCAATCCGCAAAATCGGAACCCACCCGATGGAAAACGATTCGAAGCGCCTGGCCCGAGCGACGGACGTTTATGGCAGTGTGATTTTGGCAAACGAAAATTGCATAAAAATGGACCAACTCACTCGAACTGGAATTGTTGTTCGTAATATGTTAATCGAGCTTGTTAAACGTTTGCTTTCAGCTTGTTACGACAAGAAGGGTTTTGCAGTTGACTTTACACAATACAAAAATAGGGTTTTAAAACACCTTCATAATTTTGTTATAGGTCAACAATTTTGTACATTTACGTAAGTAAAATTTTAAAAAAATTGTGTCAAATAAGCCAACACAAAAGAACCAGCCAAGCAATTCTTTATCCGTGTCAAAATTTATTTATCCTTTGAAACAAACCACGTTATCGAGAGAGCATCTAGCTAAAAACCAGAAAACCGTAAGAACTTTCTAATTGGGGGGCCCAAAAATTTATGACTTCATCGTTAATTTGACAATTTCGGGTTTGATAAAAGACATGTTTTAAGGTTATCGTCAGTGAGGGTGTTTTGTTCTGAATTCCACATTTTACATCCGCCATCAAGGTTGTTGTTTCATGTTATCAGCAGCATTCTTTATGGAAGACATAAATCTATGGGAGCTGCTCGGCTTTTTTGTTCCGGTTCCGGAATTACCAGATGTCAAAAGGGGTTGCGACCTGTGACTTTTGCTTGAATCCAAAGTGAAAGGGAAAAGGCGATGAGCAAGGCCAATGCTGGTGATTTTTCTGTCACACTCAACAACCGAGAATGCTTGTGATATCTAGAGAAATTAAGAGCCTTAAATGGAGATCCTCCAGCAACAATCACGCTGCCTGGTAGAATCATTTTGTGACACATGTCAGTTAATGGTTTTCAGTCGAAAAAGTGGTAGGGAATGAATAAGTGGTTCACCTCAGCCCATGGCTAAGCGAGCTGCAGCCAATTAAAGGATACCATTTAATCCACATTCGATGGAATCAGCCCAAATTTCATTCGAATCTCGATTTTTACACTTGGGAGGCTGAAGTAATCGTTTTATGGGTTTTATGGTTTTACATTAGGGTGATTCAAATAATATTTTGTCATCACCAATCAACGATATAAGTTGATGGTTTGATATAATTGATCCTTGAATAAATGTTTATGGCTCAACAGGTACTTTTAAGATTTGTTTAAGGTGCCGACTTATTGTAGTCTGAACCACTCTAAGTTTAACGCCCAAACAGGCATCGTTAGCATAAATCAAGGCGCATAAGTGTGACTTGAAATGAAATACGGACTCATCGGATGGTGTCGTGTTTTCCGCAAGTAAAAAAATCGAACCCGGAGTATTGGTTTCATCCGAAGAAGGAAGGTGAAAGTCAATCGAAAGTCAAACTCGGTAAATCCACCAGATAAATCTTCTTCTTTTGCTGGCATTTTTTTTACATGCGGACGCTGGCACTAGATCCTGTATCATCAGACCCATATGCTTAGTGGGTGACACTTTTTAAATCACCCCTTGAGGGAATCCGATCCCAAAAAACGTCGGAATCGAATGTCGATTGTGAATCAGTAGCATGTGAAGCGGCCTGCGTTCATAAATTATCTCTCCGAGGATTTTTCATTTTGTAGGTATTCAATTTAATAAGAAATTTAAGAAGAGGCTGACTTATCATGTTTTCTTTTGAGGTGTGGAAATCATTCAATTGACAATTGAATAAATGAACAGGTTCTACATCTATAGTTAAAAATTTGAAAAAAAAAAAATTAAGACAAAAATATGCAATTCTCTTTTTTTATGAGTCATAGGGGCTTATTCTGCGACTCGAGTGACGTGACTCACGAAATTTCACATCTTCGACCTGTCTTCAGAAAATTGGTCAGAAAAAAAATTTGTGTATCGATGATCTCTGAAGACCAATAACAGCTCATCCTAATGAAAATTTAGATGCTAGAAAGGCTATTTAAGCCAGCAAAAGTAAGTTACGTCACTCGCCTCGCAGAATAAGCCCCATAAGCAGCAGAAGAGAATAAAAAAAATCTTATATTTATTCCTAATGAAATTAAGCACACTAGAAGTGACAAACAGTGAGACATACAGAAAAAAAAACAACATTATTCGTCACGTGAAGTAACTATAAAATCAATTAGGGTGTAAACTTTCGTATTGGTATAATTGAGAGCCTATATTGAGCATTTCCTATATTTCTTGTCAACTTTAGGTAAATAAGCTATAAGTTCACATACAACACCTTCTTACTATTACGCTGCTGAGAAATGAGCTGATGTGCTGATATTTATAACAAAAATTAAGGTTTTTATTTGAATCTTCAAAAATCCATAATGCTTGTTCATGGATTTTTTTTTATTTAAAAAAAATATTTTATTAGCAAATAAAAGGATCAAAATTATTATTGAATTTTGCAGCTAAAACCATTAACTAAGAATTAGTTTTCAAAAAAAAAAACAAAACAAAAAATCTAATTCTAATTCATTTTTTGTAATTTTAAGAGGATTTTAACCATTGCAGTCATTCGTCCTCGGTATAAGTATTTTATTTTTTTTGTTTCGATTATAGTCGCTTTACCATCATTATGGCATTCGCGACTTTATCAACGTTACAGTTGGCGAATCGTTATTGAAAAACTTATCCGGTACAACACTGTTCGATGTTTACTCTTGGGCTCGAACTCGCGGACAAATTTTTGAGTATTTTACAAAAAATTACATTCATTAGATTTTTCGGGAGAAGCAAGCGATGATTTTTAGACATCGCACGCGTATTTTTCTGCTCCAATAAAAATGAATGAAAAATTAAAGTTTGAAAAGTGAATTACACGTGAAATTGTGCGTTTATGTTATTAAAGAGTTAAATAGGAAAGAGTTTAAGTGGAACTGCAAATTGTGGTGCAATCATGAAAATTTAAAAGTGAAATTTTTGGACTGCATTTTGTTGGAGGATCTGGTAATTCTTCCGGAGCAATCTAGGGAAGTTCAATTTGAAGATGAGCGCTGAACTACAGTGAAGCTCCAGATCCAATTTAAAGATAAGTTTTTTGATTACTCATACTATTTTATATCCTTAACTATTTTAAATTTTTTGTTACAAAACATTAGAACATTTGGAAATTTGACAGTTGGACATTTTTCAAACAACTCGTGAACTATTCCACCTCAAATATTATGTAAACATGTGTGCAAGTTTAAATATAAAGGTTTATATTCAGGAGTGTTTCAGAAAACGCCTTGCAGAGAGGTTCCGAAGTAAGCTCGCTACCAAATTCTTTTAAAAGGGTGAAATATTTGAAGAACCTTTCGAGCTCTTAACAGACCTCGAAAGGTTTAATGTTCTATTAATGTTTCCGTTTCTTTTATATTTTCAAGAGCGAGTAAAGGCGCTTTATCCTTGGTCTAAGACCAGAAATAATTGTACACTGAAATCCAAAACAGTTCAAAGCAGAAAATACAAGTAATCTCCAATATATCAAATTATTATAAAGATTTCTAGTTTTAAGTTTTGTGATTTCTGTGTACCAAATAAATCATTTCCAGCCGATGAAGAATGGCTCTAGTGATTAGTGAAGTTATTTTACATTTAGCATGGTATTTTCATCACGGAGCATTTTTCTTAGCATGCTTCCAACCATGGTTGGTCCGCACTTCTCAAATCCGACAGTGCGCTGTGTAAATCGCACCGTTATCTTCTTCGATTTGTGGAGCACCACACTTCATTCCGAAATGCTCTACACTTGTTTCCGAGTACAGCCGAAGCCAAGTGCCGAGCAAAACCAGTGCCCCAATAGCAACACTACTGTGTGAGCAGGAGAAATCCCGAAACACACAACTGAAGTGCATTTTTTCCTTCTCTTCCTACCACAATAAGCAAACAAACAGCACGAAACGATATTGCTTCTTCTTCTTCCTTTTCTTGTTGGGAAAGAACCAAGCCTACTGAGTTGCTTTAGCGCTGCTCCCCTACACTTAATGTGATGATAGTTTTCTCTTGCTCTCACCCTGGCGAAGCGTTCTCTGCTCTTTGATTGGGTGTACGCCCGGCGTCTTAACAGAGCAGGGCAAGTGTTTCAGAACGAAAAGTTCACTGAGTTGCATTTTTCAAGCCGCTCGGGGAGAAATGGACAACCATGCTTCCAACGATCCCCTTTGAAACGTATGGTACTGGTGGTCCACGTTTCTTCCTGTTCCTGTGTTCCAGATATCTCTGCGTTCTCTGCTCCATGGTAGGCCCAACGATTTTATGTTTGTGATCATTTTGATGTTTTTTATGTTAAAATGATCAAAAACATGAACAAAGACAAGAAGAGTAATAATATACGCTTATTATTCTTTGGGACTCAGACATAAGTTCGAGCTATGGAAGTACGATTAGTGATAAATTTACATTCATTAGATTTTTCGAAGCAAGCTCGAGCTTATTGAAAATTTAAACAGTATTTCTTCGTGCTCTGGATTTAAGGCTGCTTCCACGTTGTGTCCAATTCCGCTTCTTTGCCGCTCAGTTGCGTGTTCTCTCCGATGAAGTGTTGCACAGTAAAAACAAAAAATCAAAACATCCATCTATTCTAGAGAAAGACATGGAATTACATAAACCACCACTTAAATGGTCTAAAGTAAGGCAACTAATCCTAATAAATTTAGCATGGGGACTTTAAGTCCTTACATGGTAATTCCACTACCACTGGATACTCGATTGCGTTTTTAGGATAATTTTCCCTGCAGTACGCAATGTCGATTCCAGAGTGCGCATCAATCGCTTTCAGTGAAATGCTATCCCAGTTGGAAAGTGCCATCCAACTTTAAAGAAAAATGGGCAATTTCGACAATATAATCGGGGTAAACAGGTAATTTTTTTTTACAGAAATTTTTTTGTTAAATTTTGCATGGTTCACAATACCGACGATAGGCGGTAAAATAAGACAGAAAATGGTCGGATTTTTGTTCTACAAGTGCCATGTCAGTGTGATCAGTGGTTTTTTCATTTGTTCTGACCTTATTCATAAGAATATTCATGGTGTGTTAGAAAAATTTCTCGCTTATCTAGGTTTCACTGTGTTTAGGAAATAATATGTGGTTTTAGAATTCTTGCTTTCAGACTCCGTTATTTTTGGTCTTCCATAAATACGATTGGTTATTGAAAATATTTTAATATTTTGTTCATTCCTTAGACGAACTAATTTTCTGGGCAATATTCAACAAACAATCGGCTGAAATTTAAAAAAAAGACATCTAGCCTTTGCATAGATTGTATTCAAATTTCATTTGATTTGTATAGAATTCTTCCATACAGAAAAAATTTCAAACCCCAGCAAAGGATAACTTCTCAATTATACGAATGAAAAAGCAATTCATTCATCGGTTCATAAAAGTCACCGGGGACAAAGGGGAAGCACACCAGATGTTAAGTTCGATTATAGTTAAGCAACAATACAAACCAAAAAAATTGGGAGTAAAGTGCTTGAAGCGCTACACAGTGGCCAATCTGAGAACTTGTTCTACAAATTTCCATGACTTCGCATCGACAATCAATGATTTCATAACGAATGGCACACTTCTGCCCTCCATAAATCAACTAGAGCTCATTGTCTTGAATGTAGATTGCAAAGGAAACCAGAAGCAAGCGAAAAAAATTATGTTGTTTGAGTTATAGGGTTGTGAATTTTACCAGTCATTTTGACTGGTCACGGTCCGAGTGTCCATGGCGAAATTTTTCTCGCTTATTAAAAAAACTAGTGAAATAAAAAATACACAGTTTTGTAGAGATTCAAAATTCATGAAAAGTCGTATTTTTGCGAATTTTTAAAGCGAAGTATTTAAAAGATATTCAACAAACAAAGTGTCCTACCAGTCATTTTGACTGGTGCGGTCTTTCTAGTGTTAAAAAACACAGCTCGTACTGTTAAACGGCGTTCCCGAAGAGTCTCCATTCCAAGCAATAGGCATCTCCGGCTATATTCGGGAAGTTCATATTGATTGTTCCGTGGTAGAAATCTCAATGCGTATCTAATAAATCTAGCTTGGACAGCTTCAATTCTGTTCGACCAAAACTTGGAATTTGGGCTCCATACAACCGAAGCGGTTTCCAGAATTGATCGGACTAACGAAAAGTAGAGAGATTGCAGGCAGTAGGAGTCACGGAATTCTTTGGAAATCCTGGTGATGAAGCCAAGATTTCTATTAGCCTTAGCAATTATCGCTGAGAAGTGTTCATGAAAAGTCAATTTTTCTTCCAAAATCACTCCTAAGTCTTTAACAGACGTGCAACGTTCAATGGGGAAACCGGAGATATTGTAAGAGCAGTTAATAAAAGTTGTCTTACGGCTGAATGAAACGATAGCACATTATGGAATGCTTATAGTTAGGCAGTTCACGCAACACCAGTTATTAAATTTGTTAATGAAATGTTGTAACATCTGGCAGTCAGAAATAGTTTTTATCTTGCAGTAAATTATTAAGTCGTCAGCATAAGCCAATCTGCACTCCTCAGGAAGCAGTAGAAAGTTATCGTTGAAAAAGATGTAGAAAAGTAGCGGACCAAGGTCAGTATGTTTACCATTTGTTTTGGCCATATACATATGTGTAAATATTTATGGTGTGTCAGAAAAAGTTCTCGCATATCTAGGTTCGACTGTGTTTAGAAAATATTATCTGTTATGAGAATTCATGTTCTAAGACTCTGATAACGCATTTTTCTAGAAGTTACTTTTGGACTTACACAAATACAATGTGCATTGGAAAATATTTTAATATTTTATTTATTCATTAGACGAACGAATTTACTAGGCAATATTCAACAAACAATCGGCTAAAACTTAGCAAAGCACATAAAAACTTTGCATAAATTGTCACTGACGTCAAATTTCATTTGAATGTTCAAGTTATCTTCTATACGGAAGAATTCTACCTTCTGGATAAATTCTTCCATACAGAAGAAATGTAAAGCCCCAGCAAAGGATAACTTCTCAATTATACGAATGAAAAAGCAATTCATTCATCGGTTCATAAAAGTCACCAGGGACAAAGGGGAAGCACATCAGATGCGTTGAAAGCGTTGTCTTTTCCAAAGTGAGCTCCTTATCGTTCGTAAACCAGAGAAACCACCTTCTTGGCTTGGTTTCTGCAATCGCTTTTTGTTGCTGGTAATAAATAAACACTCCATCCTCTTCCCTTATTTCTCCCTCAGCGTTGCTTAAGCTCAACACGCGAAATTTCATTTCATTCTTCGACCCGGCAATATCTCGTTTCACCCACAACCCAAACCACCATCATCTTCGCTTTGGAAAAACATCTTTTCACAATTCATTCGACGAAAATCATCTCGAGAGCAAACGTTTTCATTTTCCCTCATGCATTTTGGGGGGGCCAACAAGACAAAGGAAAATTATTTTTGCGCCCGTTAAAAAGGCGAAATGCTACTTTCCCCCGTCAACCAGGAAAAACCTTAATCGTAATACGTATGTATGTAGAAGGAATTTTCCCTCATATGCGAATGAATGTATCCAAGAAATTGCTCGCCTACTACCTACGACGATGCAGCAATTGGATTGCTTTTCTTCAGCTGGCTGCCAGATGACTTGTTTAAGGTAACCATCTAAGAACGAAGAAAGTCTTTCTACACGTTACAACATTTCTCACAGCATACTGCGGTGTTTTGTTTGGTAGGACCCCACGTGCGAGTTTATGCTGCACTTTTCGGGCGAAGAAGCAACCCTTACATATAACACATTGTTTTGGTTTGCCTCCGTTTTAGTTTATGGCATTTTACTGCTCCGCCACCAATTTATACCGTATGCGGTTTTTTGCACCCCATCGTTTTCTCCTCCTTTCCTGTCTCTCACACTTCTAATCGGGGACAACAGAAAAGGGGTGAAATAGAGGGAAATTTCATTCATTCATTACCGGGCTGTGACTGTGCGACGAGGACGAGGACGAAAACCATCCACCCTCGCACATTTCATTTGGGTGAGGAAAATTTTCGGGTTTTCCACCTCCACCCACCCTCTCACATGGTGTGATTACGACGGAAAGCTCCGGAACACTACCAGAACAGCCAGAAAGAACCAGTTTTTCCTAGCAAATTTATGTGTTTAGTGATCGTTACCACCTCATAGCAAACGATTCGCTTTTATGAAGGTATCAAATAACGCGCCAAACTGTTTCTCGGCAGGCACTTCAGCTAGCAAAACACCTCAAAAGGAGCAAGAGGAAAAAACGCATGTAAGCAATTTACTTTTACCCCGTTTACAGAACCGACAATTAATCATTCCGATAAAGTTCATTCTGGGGCTTGATTCGATTGCCAAAGAATGGCAGCACTTAAAACTTTGTATGGAGCAATCGAAAGTTTACATGCGTGCTTCGTTTATCTATCGAGTAACTGATTTTAGATTCAAATGTATCCTACGTAATAAATCAATTTAGCTCTAATTAATAACTCACACTGCTTTTGAACACATCTAAGCGGTATTCATGAGTGTTATTTCTTAATTTTCCGAGAATCTACTATAATACTCTGTGAACCTGTGTAAGGCATTTTACAGAGTAACATAATCCTTTGAGTGACGAATAGGCAGAAACATTTTCAAATCATCAGCATAAACCAGCACGATCACATAACACAGCACTTCAGGAAATTCGTTCATAACAGTAGTGAAGAGAAGGAGTCTTAAGTGACTCCCTTGTGGTACACCACTAAAGACCGAGCATGTACTGGACCTCAAGCTCACCAGCTTAACGTATTGCGTTCTTTCGACCGAATATGACCGAATCCATTGGTGAGAGGTTATTCCATTTCTGCACAATACCGACAGTAGAGCGATTATCAGCTGGGTAGTTGTACCAAATGTTTCTGATTCAAACATTCTGTTTTTCAACGATATTTTTTTAGAAGTGTTTCCTAGGATCTTTACAATTTTCATACCACTTTGAAAAAAAGCAGATTTGAATAATTTTGGGGACTAACATGCTATTTTCCCACATTTTGCATGAAAAAAATGTCATTCTTATCATATCATCAAAATAGCTTCGTACTCTTCATCATGAATAAAAATATGAAAATATCATTATTCTCGAGGTTACCCATGTGAGCAACCAATACGAAAAAAAAAATGAAACATTTAATCAATGATTTTGTTTGAATATTAGAACAAGGGGCGGTCCTATAGCTGGTTCTTGGGGGGATGATTTTCCAATTTTCAAAAATCAGTCAATATGGAGGATTGTTAATATCTGGTGAAATAATGATCATTCGAGTGAGCAAAAGGAAGGGGGAGGGGTTCCGGGGGACGGTCAGCTGCAAAAGAGTCTACAATATAAGCTGCACACTGCTCCTCCTTTCCTCATGAATTTCACTGAACAACATATATTTTGAATACAAGAGATGAATAATGAAAACTTTATCAAAGTTTCTCTATATACTCATTTCAATATCCTTATACACAACTTACACATCCTTAAATAAAACAACGAGTGAATCTATAATATTTACTGCGAAAAAATTGTTGATATTTTTTTTTAATTTGTAGGTATATCTGGTATTTTTAAACTTGTTCACTTTAAAGAATTTCTTGTTATAAATGTAATTTTTGCAAAGAAAATAATACACAAGTTGTTGAAAGATGAAAATGTAGAGAAAAAAATTGCATGCTATCTTAAATTTTTTTTTTAATATTAGCGCTCTGATATTTTATAATTTTTTGTAAGTATTTTACATCTCATAATAAATAAACAAATTAAACTAATTAACAAACATAACTAACGGGCATTAAATTCTTCATAGGAGTATTTAACTGAATAGTGATTTGGAAATTTAGTAGCAATTATTATTTTCAAGTTTGGAAAATCAATATATAAAATGAACACTTTAAATATAAATTTAGTAGAAAATATGATTATTAAAATCAGTTTCTGAATATGAAGCTTCTGGAACCTAATTTTATTTGATTTCCTTTTGAATTCATAGTTATCATTCAAAATTTTCAATTTTACTTGTGCAACAACAAATAAATTTAAAAAAAAGTGATTAATCTTTTTTGTTGTTCATGTGGTTACCTACACATAATTCCTATTTTTTTTCAAATAATTTTGAATTACAATAAAACATAATGAAATGAAGGGTTAATTCTGAAAGTTGATACTTTTCTTTAATGAAGAGTCTCAATCATTGGCAATTGAAATAATCAAGCTTCCAGGTTCAGAATATCAACACTTAAGCAAAATTTTAACTTAAATTTCAATATTATTGTGAAGATGAGCTGAAAACAATTTCGGTGACATATTTAATAGGTGTAGATCTTGAAATCCAGGAGTGTTGGTTAAATATCACTAGAAGATTTTCTGACTGTTTAGCATGATAAATTGCCTTGTTGTCGAAAAAATATTGGAATGATAAGGGAATAGTTTCAATTCACAAGGGAAAAACTAAAACCGAGGCAATTTTATTTTGGAAGATTTATTTGTTCCAAACTCGACAAACTAACCTACATACATCAACAACAAAAAATGTGTTAATTTTTTTTCAATATCCTTTATTCATTTAACGATACAGATAAGAGGGAAGAATGCAAAAAGTTGCAAATTTCCGAAAAAAAACAATACAGATTTCGTCTAGATAATCTTCGTATTTTAAAAGATGGGGAATTATGCTTACTTTTATATTTTTTTTCTTGTGGTAAGTACTCACAATTCTTATGAAAATTGATCATAAAGTTAAAACCATTTTTTCTAAATCTTTTTGATATTTTACACATTTACTAAAAAGTGCATTTTTTCAATGAACCTTGTATTTTAAAAATTTATAACGAAAATAAGGGCTGAAAAAAAAAATATACAAAACTGCATTAAGTGCTCCTAGAAAAGTCGAAAACAGTTTTCAAATTCTTTGCACCTCGGAAAATGTGAATTTTGTTTCCTTATGTTATAGTTTTGAGTGCAGATTTTGGGTTCAGGGGATGGATTTGAATCTCTATCGCCCACACCAATTCATTCATTTTGAAACAGCTTTTATAAATACATTTTTGTTAATTTTTGGCTTTAAAAAATCATACTAAACGCAAAAGTCATAACACATTATCTCTTTTTTTAGATTTATTGTTGATGAAATCTCTTGAGAAGATTTTAAAATTTTAAAATTTTACTATAAATATTTTATATTCGATTTCTGTTTGGCAAAACTAGTATTTTTACATGGTCATCTATAATATGAATGATTTAATCAATACATTTCAAACAAAATTAAATGAAATCAGATCTGCAATTTAAATTTTTTTTTTGAATTTCATAACATCGGTTATCAATTTTAAGTTTATAATTCATATTTGAATGGTGAAAAATTGAGGGTGAAAAAAACTCGCGAAATAGAATCCTCACTGTGCTTCAGAACCTGAATTCTTATTTAGCAATAAGTCATGAATTCCTTGTAAACGCAAGTGAAAATAGAACTTCTTTGGATTTTAAAATGAGGTTCTGATGTCTGTTTCTGAGATGACTTCATAAAGTTAAAAAATTCTCAATAAACCAGCTGTAAACAAAAGAAAAAAAAACATAGTTTTGATATCAAATTTATATTTGAATTTTAGTCATGTACACTTGATTCTTTTTTTTTTAAACGATTGTTGTGTGCGTGCAAATAAAGCAATCGTTTAAAAAAAAGTTCAAAACAACCGAGCAAAATTATCGCAAATTTCGAAAAAAATCGTTTAATAAAAGTCGTTTAAAATAAATAAAACCGTGTAAAATAAGATCGTTTAAAATAAAATCCAGTGCATAAACTTTTTATTTTTAAAGTAAAGTTTTATTAGATTTTCTCTGATTTTGAATTGATAATTTTCCTTCGATGTAAAAAATAATTTGAAATACAAAAAAAAAATCCTAATGGGAAGCTTTTCGCTGCTCAAAACTTGGTCAAAAATTAATTTAACGCGGCATCAACATTTGTTGTTTATTACGATTAATTTTTTTTTGTGAAATATTAGTGACTAAAAGCCAAAAAGAAAGATTAGGAAGTAAGACGGTCAATTGAAGTCATACGTTTCTTAAACGCCTACTGGAAAACTGATCACTCATATGGATAATTTGACTAAAATATAAATTTCTTACAATAAAGGCAATTTGACACTTGAAGGCCAAAGGTTATTTAAACTTCATAGAACGACCAAGATTTGTTGATCCATTTAACATAGAATAATATAGAAAATTGAAAATCACATGATTCGTACGTTTACAGTTTAATGATTTTTTTTTATTGCTTCCTTCTTAATTTGAGCAAATAAAAAAGGAAATGCATATTGAAGGCAATAAATGTACAACGACAGGAGAATAAATATTTCAAGGTTTTCGGCGTTATAACCATATTCACCCCCCTATGTGACTTTTTCAAATTTGTCATTTTGTAACGGTTCACGAAATAAGTTGTTCACGAAATAACCCCTCATGGAAGGAATATACACGCATAGGACTCTGTGTCAAAAATATCCAGAAAGCGAAAAATATGGAAAACTTTCTGTATAATGGAAAACCCTTCCATAGGCGATAAAATAACTTATCGTTATTTAGTCAGCCGCTCAGGTTACTGATGGCGGTTTTTCTAAGGGAAAATGGCGGGGTAAACTTCCCCGGAAGGAAGAAGGCAGAATATACCTTCTTATGAATTTTGGTTTTGCTATCGAGAAGTTCGGATTTTAATAAATCGGATTGTGATATCGGGAAAATTCACCATTTTGGCGGTTGTATTGCCGGCCTCGTGAACCCGGAATTATTTAGCGCGAACGTTCGTTGGAATCAAGAAATCCCGAATACCGGAAACGGAACTGCTATCGACCCCGGTCCGTGGAAACTTAGCCGGAAGTGCCAGTATGCGGAAGGAATTCGATTTTCCGGTAAGTTTTTCTATTGGACTGTTTCTGGATATATTTTACTTTAGCGGCGGTATTTCATTTGTGGATTATTTCGTGAACATTGGCAATAAAAATATTATTTATCGCGACATATCTTCTTTCTGTGTCGATTTCGTAAGAAACCTCCCCTGAGATCGAGTCCGAGCTTTACAGCGACTTCTGCACATCAATTTCTTCTAATTTTTGGTGTTTTAGAGTACGCAATAGGTGCTAATAACTTATTCTTCGGGTGAGATCATTAGGAACGTTATTGAAGATTAATGGTCTTTTTTGGTGTATTTGCTTATCAAATTTATTCCTACGAAATACCCGGATAAGAAGACCACGACAATTTGATTAAAATTCAAAACAAAATCAAGAATTTTTAAGCTCTGAATTTGAAGCAAATATGAAATTTAATACGATTTGCTCGTGTTAATTTAGGCATATGAGGGAGATAAGAGATAATTTAAAACAAGTGTTCCCTACATTTCAATAATATCAAATTCAAAATCAACACTTAAAAACATACTTTTGTCGAGTTACTTATCAGCAAAAGTTATTTGGTATAATTCAGTCCAGAGAATCGCAAGTTACAGCTGGTTGAATTCGGTGGACCGACTTTTTTTTCAATATTGAGCCTTTTAAGTGCTAGATTAACTTTTTTTGTTGAATAAACACCCCTACGGAGTGTTAAATTTGGAAAATATAAAAGCATATCTACTTGGAAAAGTTCCAGTTTTTAATAAAATTCAAGCTTCTGCGGGTATTTTATAACGGGTTTGAGGGGGGGGGGGTGACCACCCCGATAACCCCCCCTTCCCGTAGGACCGCGCATGGTTAGAACATTAATAAAAAAAAGTTAACAATCAATATTCTCACTAATGACAACTTAAATTTTCAATATTTATAAGAAATCTGTATTTTTCATTTAATATTGGTATATTTTTTCCATTTTTAGGAATACTTTCCAAAAGAAATTTTCATCTTTTCAGTATGTCTTTGTATTTTTTGTTCATGTCGAATCACTGAATAAACTTTTTGATTAAATAACTTACTAAAATCATAGCTTTTCTCAACTCGCAATCCCATGCTTTCGGTAGATGAAAGGATTAACTCGCTTTGAAGCACCTAACGACACAAGTTAAATGAAATTATATTTTCTGTATTTTTCCATCTCGCAATGTGCGCTAATTTCAATATTTGTAAGGCTTCCTGGAAGCTTCAACAAACGTACTACTATCTGGAGTCAGTGTGTGCTTTCCCCCGGCCAGCTTTTATGGTATGTCCGCAAATGGCTCAACCAGAGCAAATGTGTAATCAAAGGTGCCAAAAATGACCAGCTAACCGGACCAAAACTCGGACAGACGGACATCCAGATTCCCAACAACCCAGATGATGGAAAAAGTTTGACTTTCATCTTTACGCTCCGATGGGATTTCGTCTATTATTACATGGCTACTGGAGGGATGCTGCAGGCCATGTTAGACAGAAGGTTTCGACCGGATGTACGTCTGGAGTTCCCAAAAAGTTAACCATATCAACGTTTCATTGCCTAATGTTTCTGTGTCGACGACGACGTTTGATTGGGAAAAATCATCATCATGCGAGAAATGTGGATATGGAAGATCTGGCTCTAGTGAGGTAGTTGAATCCCAACAAATCTTCTGCTCTCAACAGAAAGGATAATATCTCCAGAACCCGTAGATTGGCATGAAGGTGATGCTGATGAGCCTCAAGGGATGGCTCACACATTATGGTTTCCCTCATTTTTAGGAAAGCCACTCGACTGTCTTGATGAGAAGCCAAACGGAGATGAATGTTGGGGTTTAATCTTGTTTGGTTGATTATGAAAAGACAGAATGCCTGAAAGATGTTGTTGGCTGCCATCCGGAATACCAAGTAATTGTCATCAAGCCAAACTTAGGCGAACATTCCAGGCCTGAAATGTGCTAGTGGGATTTTCTTAGTGAAAAATGTTAAAGTTCAAATAGCTCCCCGTTAAGTACCGGTGATTAAGTGTCGAAATTTATATCTGCATTCCGGGTGACAACATTCTTGTTGGGACGAAAGTTCGGTGTTATAAATTTAATATACTTGCCGGGATTATAAAGTACTATCATTTCTCTCGGTAGTTTGGCAAGGAAAGTCCACCCCACGCCAGGCCTAAGGATCAAAACTACATTTGCTTAATCTTAAGACGGAGCTCCGTGAAAATAGCAGCGCAACTATTTGGCCCCTCGGATGGTCACGTGGAGTTAAACATGTGGAATGAGTTTCCAAAAAACTTGCAAACTGCTGTTTGTCGGTAATAAAATTTAAATAATTTCCTCACCCAGCAGAGTTTTCTTGAGCCAAGATTAAAACTTTCCTCCAGCTGCCAAGAGGAAATGTGTCACATTCTTTAAGGTGGACGAGGAAGGGAAGTAAGGTGTAATTAAGAATTTCTTCCCTTCCTTGATCCGTGTAAGTGGACTTGGACAGATTGTACGAAAACTCACATAAAAACCACCTCCAACCAGAGGATGTCGTTCTGCCCAAAATGTTTATTTTCAATCAATTGGCAGCAGTGGAAACGATTCTCTGTTCAAAATGAAGATTATCCCATTTGTGCAAAGCTCGAGAATCGGCTTTTTGATCCCTGTAACGGTCGTTTTCACACCAAACACCCTACTCATAGAATTATGAAACGATGATGATGAGACTTCGAGAGACCGACACCCACACATTCGGCCAGCACACGCTGCTTCTGGTAGGTTCTCATTTGCCAATTCCGAACAGAAAACGGAGAAACTCTTGGCGTGTTATCATCTAGAACAAATGTTTTCACAACTGGTCCATCCTTGGCAGCAGGGAGCCATTCTTGTGAGAGGGATAAAGCGTTATTAAACTGCATTGGATTATACGGCTTATTGCACCTTTTGTAGTGTCGAGTGTTGAATGAGGAGAGCTCTTAAGGTACCACTGCTCGACCACTTTCCATTGGGTGCTGCCACTTGGAAACGTTTGAAAAAAGGAAATGAGAGCTCAGGTGTAGTATCAACTACTCGGCAATGTTTTTAACGTTATTTGAATAAGAAATTTCTATTATATTCATCCACTTTCCAAATCTAATTTTTAACATCTTGTTCTGTACAATTGGCAAAAAAAATTAAAAATTTAAAGCCTTCAGCAAAGTCATTGTTAAGATATTTAAAATATCCCCATCCTCTATGGAGTAGGTAGAAATATTAGAGTGTTGATCCATTGCTTCAGCAAACAGAGTATTAATTTATTTTTTTTTAATAAAAATTTCATTTTTTTAATACAATGTTCATAAATCAATCTTTTTCTGTATAAGTTTTATATTGCTTGTTGTTATTGTGATATTTCTAGGTTCAAGGTTCAGGGTGTCTGAGTACCGTTAATTGATTTATGAAGAGACATGAAGTGATCCTCCTTATTTTGCGAGAAGCGCAGGGGAGTTTATTCTAATGCAACCTAACACCTAAACGGAAACGTTTTTTGGTATATTTTAAATAGTTGTGTGGACATTTCTATTTTGTTTTTAAAAAGTGGCTGGAAGGGAAGTGAAATGCGCATGAGAATAACGTCTAAAATTGTCGAACAAATAAGGCGGTTCTTTAAATTATGTTGCGCTATGGAGTCCGATATTTTGTTCATGTACTCGTTGTTTAATTCACAGTTACAACTGTTTATTGGTTAAATCGATGTCGAAAACTTTCATATTCATTCCGCAAAATCTTTTGGAAGAGTTAATTTCAAAATATTTTGTGGTGGTACTAATTTTTTTCTCTGTTCTGTCAATATTTATTTTCAAAAGCAAGTGTAGGCGCAATATCCAAGGTAAATGACTAGAGATGATGGTGCACAAAAATCCGAAACATGTGGTTTGATTAGACGTTCAATACAGATTTAATACAATTAGAATTTATCAATTGTTTCAATTTAAACCACAATGTTTTGGATTTTGTGCAGAAAAACCTCATTTCCACCCACAGAAGGATGAACTAACAAGGGCCATCAACAAGGAGCAGAGTAAATTTTAGCAAATTTGCTTTCGTCGTGAATATTCCAAACATTTTATAACCATGGAAACGTATGGTACTGTTGTCCACGTTTCTTCCTTCCTTGGATGCAGTTGACTCTGCGTCCGATACTGCACAGTGGGCCTGGCCGAGTTAAGATGAGTAGTAAATGTACTTTTACAACTCACCGGGATGTTGACAAGATCTGGCTGTGTATATATCATAAGCATAGGCACGCATAAGCATAAGCATAAATTTAATATTTAAAAACATTGAATTTAGTATGTATTTTTCTAATCGTCTCTTTGTTTAATTGGCACAAATTTCCATTTTCCACATATGCACCACATATTTCAGGAAAATTGGTCTCTTATTAAAGTAAGTTTCCCTCAATCATTCAAAAAGGGAAGTGAAATACACTTGAAAAATTAACTTGTTATTATAACATAATCTGTTTCTTCAGATTCAAAAACTGATTGTGAAGGGTATTTTGCGGTTTTGCAAAAAAAAAATAATAGATTAATCACCTTAATTTATGATTGTTACTCAATTTATCGGCCTTATCGGTGAAAAATGATGTCCTTTTTAGTAAGATTATGAAATTTTATTTCAAATGGTGAAAATGAGCAGGTAGAATTTATTTAGAAGCATTATCATCACATACCTACCAATTTTTTGTTCAGCACGGGTCAACTACTATTAAAAGGAGATACAGATAGCGTTGCATCTATCGCCGCACAACATTATTAAGTCAAACGTAGTTAAAAAAAACGAACACAAACACATATTGGATTTCTATGAAACTTGATGTTTCCTCGAAGAGATTCCTTTCACTTAATTCTAAGCCTACATCTTTCGAGGATATGATGGCTAGCATCTTACAAATGCTAAAACCACCAACCCACAGAAAGTGTATTATGTATGCCGTGACCGGGATTCGATCTCATGCCCGCTGGCTTAGAAAATTTGAAGGGAAACGAAACAAAATTTTGGATGCATCAGCGCGAATTGGTATTGGAGGAAACATCCTACATTGGATCGAGTCTTATCTGGTGAATAGACAACAGTACGTGTCAGTAAATTCTGTGTGCTCGGCACCCTTTGAAACGACTTCCGGAGTGCCTCAAGGCAGTCACTTGGGACCTTTGCATTTCATTCTTCTGATAAACGATTGGCCGGACTCGCTTTCGGATGCTTTCGTACTGATTTACGCAGATTATGTGAAACTATTTTTGCCAGTAAAAAGGATTGAAGATTGTAGAAAACTTCAGAACGATTTGAATGTGTTCTCTGAGTTTATGATCAGAACCAAGCTGAAAGTAAATAATTCAAAATGCACAGCAATATCTTTTACAAGAAGCAGTACACCGATCCAGTTTACGTTTTCCCTAAGTGGCGAAAATATTGCAATAATTACCTGTGCTAAGGATTTAGGCATCAAATTGGATTCTGGATTGAGCTTCAGGAATCATATTAGCAGTGTAGTAGCAGAAGGGCTTGCTTTGTTCGGAGTCGTGAGACGTTTCGCGGGAGAATTGAAGGACCTGTACACCATCAAAAGCTTATACGTTAGCTTAGTGCGATCGAGATTCAATTTCGCGAGCACAGTTTTGAGGCCCATGTACCAAACACACATAAACCGAAAGGAAGCTGTTCAGAAGCGTTTCGTCAAATTTGCAGTGAGGAATCTCGCCTCGAGAGAGAGTTTACCGAAATATGAACATTTATGTTGCCTTACTTTCAGAAAGCTATAGTTATCGGTCGATTTGGGAGATCATTAATTATGGGTCTTAGATATACCTTTATAGATACCTATCGAATCAGCTCGACGAGTTCAGACAATGTCAGTGTATTTGTGTGTATTGCTGTGATTTTCTTAAGGTAGATAGAGTCATGGTGGACTCAACGTTTTTATGTTCCCGCTTGACAGCGAACACAAGCACTCTGACTTTGAGACGACGCAGACGTTGTGCACTTGACCATCGCAGGACGAATTACAGCCGCAACGAACCAGCATTGCGTTTTATGAGGGAGGTGAACAATATTAACAGTGTAATAGACCTTAATTTAAGCATCCCGACCAGGGACGGGATTATGTCATAGTAATGAGCCAAAAAATACGAAAAGTGACACATTTTTTCCTCACATGTCGTTAGTTTTGGATTTTTTCGAAATGAAAGCTTACTATGAATGATTATTATTGTAAAGAAAGATTTTTCCATTATGTCATTGATCATTGAGATCTCCGATATTTCGGTCATGACATGATAGTTAAAACTGGTCATGACATAGATCACCAGTGCAATTTTCGGCTGCTTAGTCTGCCAAGCTAATTTTCAATATGCTTTAGTATGATAAATGCTAACTAGCAATAGTATTAAAAAAATAATAATAAAGATAAGTGTTTGCTGCGCCTTTTTTAAAGATTTCTTTTGCTTCCCAAATTGCATTCATTGCAATATACTCATACGTGACATTTATTTACCTCACGTGAATATGAATGGTATTTTCATTCACATGATAGGAATATTTCTGTCATGACATGATCCATGACTGATCATATTTTCTCGGGTATAGTAATCCAAAATAAATTTCGCCGTCCATATAAATGAATGAACATTTTCAAGCCTGCCTGACAATCAAGAAGCTCTATGAGCTATATTTAAGAAATCAACTCTATGTAAAATAATTTTCAAGTAGTTCGGATGACAGACTCGGCCCATATATCCTTAAATAAATAAATAGATTAAAATAAAGAAGTAGAAAGAAGAAAATAAAGAGTATCCTTCACGCCACGGGATGCGACTCAGTTTGTTAAAAGTTAGTTTATTTAGAAATGAGACAGTTACGAATGTATACTGACCAGTGAAAAGCCTTATTTAGGTATTTTAATAGTCTTAGAAAATGCAGATTGAAAATAAAGTCAGGAAAAAGCAACCTTTTAATACATATGTACCTACTTAATTCTTTTTTTCAAAATATTTGAACTTCAACTGGAACAGCTTGGGCAGTTGATTTATTAAAAAGTACCGTTTTTATACAACTTTTTCACATTTTTTGGGGCCATGATCAAAAAATAATATTTCAATATGTGCAACATAAAGCTTCTAACTTCAGCTTTCTCAAGCAGGTTTGAGAATGTCATTCAAATGAAATTCAAACTCTTAACAGTCGCATGACATTTTCCATAACATTTCTCAGGGGCCGGAATCGTAAAGTAGTGTGCATTGTGTAGGATGGATATGAGATAATGGAAAATATAAAATCAAATAATTTATGTTAGAAGAAAAGAACGTAATTTAATCACTTAGAGTTTCTCAACACGCACTAATAATTGACGGACAAGTGAACAACATGCGGAATCTAAGAAAATCTGGCTAGGGTAAGTGTTCCTAATGTGGCATGTGTACCTAATGTTAACATACTGTTCGACTTTGCCTGTTTTTGACGTTATTTTTCACTTATCACAATTATCAAAAAAATGATAATGTAAAGGATCATGTGAACTTTCATTTTACAAACAAATTAGCTTTCTAATTCACAAGATTTTTCGTAAAATCCGGATTGTTTCCAAGTATGTCCAAATTGAATGGAATTGTTAGCAAATTTCTTAAAAAACACTTGTTTAGAAATAGAAGATTAAAGCTGAATTTGTCAACCGATTTTTTTGAAATTTTTTGTCGGATTGTTTTTTATCTTGATTTAAGAAATAAGTATGTTAGAACGATGTTTTGTTCGTGTAAAAACTAAAAAAAGCATATGTCCACAATTAGGCACACTATTTTCAATGTGTTCCTAATTATGGACATAGTCAAAGTTTTCCAAACTATATCAAAGTCATAGAATTTATTTGAAATAAATTTGACTGAAAGAATTGTGTTTTAACATAATTTTCAACGATCTGTTGAAATAAACTGTTTTGAGCTAATAAAACATGATTTTTTTAAACTTCAGTACATCTCAAAGCTTAAAATGTTGAAAAAATATTTTCGCCAGGTTGTAAGGAACGCACCTTTCGCGACAGAGAAGGAAACCATCGAGTTACAGAGAGCTTCTTAACGAGAACAGAATCGAAAGGAAAAATTTAAAAAAAATCTCAATAAATTATGTTGTATACCGTCTTTTGGGGCATCATGCAACACTTTTCAACTTCAATTGCTTCTTAAACCCTAATGGCCACTGATAATCCTACCGTTTGTACATAAAAAGTTTTAAGGTTAATGGGACATCAAATTAACGTAGTCAGGAAAATAATTGGTTTCACCAGTTATTTTTAAATTTACATAACATGCGATTTTCACCCTACTAAGAAAAAGGGGTATCTAAGTTGCAAAAACCTTTGTTCTTAATAAAAAATCAAACAAAAAAATTTGAAAAGTTTTTAACATATTTGTGATGTCGTTACGCATAAAGCACGATCTGCAGTTATTTAAGATTTTGTTAGAATTAAAGTTTATATTTTTTCTTTTAAAAGAAAGCAAAAGGGTGCTGATGCATTTAGGGATAAATAATACTACAAAAATCTTACATCAGATTCTAGCATATGGAAACAAGATTTAAACTGTGAATCATTGATTTGCATGTCGATGCATTTTAGCCCAGACTGGTAACGGAATTTTAAAAATATTTATTTTAAAAAATTAAATGATTGTTCGAAAAATACACCAACAGTGTTGATGTAGGATAATAAGTTCCATATAAAGTTTGTAGGTAATATCACTAAGTCAATCCGCCCCATTATGTAAAGTTTTTTACGGCATCATAGATGTAAAAATTTCGATGTTTCGAATTATCTATGAGATTCAAAAACTTCATAAAACTCTCTCACGATGTGAGAAACTATGGCATCATCGTTTTTTTCATCATTTAATGATAATTTTAATCAATTACATTAAAATAAATGTTAAACAAGTGTTGTGGTACCCAAATGTTGTATCTAACAATGCTGTTGCATGATGCTCTGTTTAACTGAACTTATTTGTATCCATTACAATGAGTTTTCTACTTTTTGAAATATAATAAATGTATCCATTGGAAAAGGTAAAGTTTTAATTTAAATGAGCTCAATATTCACTATTTTCTTCAAAATAAGCGTAAAGGACTATTATGTAGGATTCAAATAGTTCTTATTTCCCTATTCATATTCCAAAAACGTTGTTATATTTATAAAAAGGTGAGTTTTAAGATTTTTCTTTTTAAAGTATTAAAAAAACAGACCCATATGCAAAATCAGGAACAAAAAGTGAAATATTTGGGTACGCGGATCCATTTTTCCTCATATGTTAACATTAGGAACAATTAGTGCCATATTAGGAACATCGACACACTTTATAAAACATGATATTTTTCGTAAATTAACCCGAGCAGACTTTGATGCCCAAATTGATGGCAAACGGAGACCTTAATAAGGTGTCAACAGCAAACTGATAGCATTTTTTGGTGTTGAATTTTGTACGAGAGCAAAATAAGGCATAACTAAGGTTTCAAAAATATTTTTTTGAAAGCTAATTGAGACCAAATTAAGGCTTTAACAGCAAAATGGTAGCAAAATTTAATGTAGAATTTAATATGATAGCAAAATTAGCTATCATTGAGGTATCCAGTTTTTTTTAAAGAAATACAAACCTGAGACCAAAATTATAGCATTATTTGCTGTTCAATTGAACAAATAGCAAAATTAGGCCTCATTGGGGTATTTTTCAGTTGAAATAAAATTGTACAAAATTGTTTTATTTGAAAAACGACTTCAAGGTGCAAACAAACATGGTTAGGTAAAAGATCGCTGTCACCAATCCATTCTGTTTGAAAATTAATCAGTTACACGCTTCTGATTAAAAACTCAGAATTGGGTGTTGTGACTCAAACTTGTAATTCATTGGTGAACTTTTAGCACTGATCACACTGACAAGACACTTTGAACAATCGACATTGCTCGTTAATTTTTCGAGCAGCCAAAAATGGAAATCGAGTTTCCAGTCAGTGTTGCCAGTGCTGTGCAAAATTAACTTCTACAAGTGTAAAAATGATCAATTTTTAGCTGATATGGAATAGTTATTTATGCAACAAGTGGCAAAAAGTACATTTTTTAAGCACTTGACGAGGTTTGTCGAGTGAATTGAATAAGTTTTTTTTTGCATTAACGATTAGTACTACCATAGTATTTTTTAGTTTTATGAAAACATTGTTTATTTGAAACGTTAAATTCAGTTTTTTAACTTTTCTCGTTTCTTGAGTTTTTCTCTAGAAATTAAATTTGGAATATATTTATATTTTTGTTATTATTTGAATAATGTAAGTTTTTTTTCCAAATAACCATCATTTGTTATATATTTTAAATAAATTAAAATATTTATAATAAATAATAAAATTATTTTATTTTTACTTGTTTGAAGAACAATTTTTTTTAAATAATTCCCAAAATTTTTTCCAGCACTCAAAAAATTTCATAATCATAATGATCAACTCCATAAACTTGATTTTTAAAATATTTAATATAAACAACATCGCATCTTTTCAAAACATTAAAATTGTACGATGCATAAAGCGGCAGAACCTTCTGGACACAACTATGTGAATCGCGTATTAATCGTCCCACGATGCAACTTTTAATATTATATATGTTTTTTTTATATGAGAATCTAACATCTTTGTGGCATTCGTGTCTTAAAACTTACATTATTTTTTGTTTTATTTCACGTCATACAGATACGTTTTGACCGTGAAACTTGAATAATATTCATGCTACAACGTATCACCACTGATCATACTGACAGGACACTTAGAACAAAAATTCGATCATTTTCTGGCTAATTTTTTTCGTCAAATTCAGCAGGTTCGCAATACCGACGGCAGGTGGCGAACCTATAAATTTTCCAGTAGAAATGCCCTGTAGAAAAAATGTACCTGTTTTGCACGATTTTATCGTCTGAATTGCCTGTTTTTTTGCGAAAGTCGGGTGGCACTTTCTAACTGGGATAGCATTTCTTCAAATCGATCGATGCGCTTTCTGGAATCGATATTGCGTATTATCGGTTCCAGGGTGCGTAAATTATCCAAAAAAACGAAATCGACTGTCCAGTCAGTATGGTCAGTGGTATCACCATCACCATTAGTTTTCAGTCCAAACTTTTGAAAATTTTACTCATTGGTTACTTTTGTTGAAGAAAAAGGAACAAGAAAAACAATTTTATGATATTTTTTATACCAAACTAAATAAACGTAGCGCTGGACATATGTACGATGCCACTGATCCTACCGCGGGTCGGAAACATCAACAAAAACAAAGTAAACAATAATCAGTGCATCGAGAGTTTTCGCGACGAATTTCACTTTATTAAATTGTAAATTTAGTGATAATAACGACAAACAGAACGTTTATATAAAACGGAGCAAGATGTGCGACATAATGTTTGAAGGTTGCTGTAGCCAGATCACACTGTTTGGGTGCCATAACCAAGTTCGGACACGGTAAGATATTCGGTATTAACCTGTTGGACCAATGATGACAACAAAATGAATTTTCTTTCCTTCAGAATCATACAGTGCCAGTTAGGAGCATCAAGTAACAAGTCCGGAATAAGGACTTCGGATTAGAGGCGCTGATATAGAAGAAGCTTCTTACAGTCGTGATAAAATCAGTCTTCCTGTTGGACTTGGATGGAACACAACTCAAGTTGGCTAGGATCATTGGGCCCAGCTTGTCACTAATTTGATGTTATTAAAATCAGGAAAAGCGGTATGTAATACAAATTTCCAACGTAATTTTCAACTGATCTGAAATGTTCAGACAATAATCGTTGGGAATATAATTTAGCCAACGTTTTTAGAGAACTAGAGAAACAGATCTCGTTTCAGGGTACTTTTTTATTATTCTTTTTACTTGGAAAAGTTTGCTAGGAAAGGTTTTTGGTTTGAAATCTCAACAAAAATGTCAGGTCACCTTTTTAATCGTTTTGAACCTTGCTATTCGGAAGGCGAACTAAACCACCGCATATTATAAGGAGTCATTTTGATAGTATACATAAGGACCACCGGGAGATTTAAAAATGCTTTACTGAACTGAATTTTGATCGATGGAAGCGATGTTCATATCGTAATATGTATTGACATGTTCCGCTAAATGTAACGCCATAATCATTACGACTGCTGTTTATGTTTGAGTCAGTTTTTCGAAAATCGCTCACAATTTAATTCAGGTCGAATTGAATTGAATAACACAAGTTAAAATAGAGTTTGAAAAACATATTTTACACAAATTAGTTGCTATTTCAGATTTTTTTTAAATTGCTTTAAAGTTTTGCAATGAATTTATTAGTCTTGTATAGCGACAATGGATTCTGTTATTTATACTAAATTTCAGCCACTTAGTACAGTGAGATAAAATTTTTAAATTGAAACATTGTAGGATAAATCTGACCATGTGATAATGTAAGCTAGTCTGCTAGTTCCCCTGTGAGCTTAAAGCCAACCGGCTTTAGAGCTTTAAATTAGCTATTCTAGACAAATTAAAGATTAACTGTATACATGGCAAAACACATAACATTGTTATAACACTCGCTAAAGCTCTCTTGATTCTCTACTTATTTTAACAAAATAATTGTTTTTTTTATCAAATCAAGTTGCAGCTCTTTCTGTCTAAGAACAGTTCTAAGAGTCATGAAAGTTTGAAAAAATAGATGAAAAGCATTAGCTTAATTATATGAAAATGATTTCATTGAACTTTTGAAAATTATAGGTAGTTTACTTTTTTAACTATTATCTGTTTTAAATTACATTTCTTCTGTAGTACATGCTATGACTTTTAAGAGAGGTTTTTTATCAATTAGATGTTTTTCAAGAAAAAAAATTGTTTAATTACTCACAGTGCGAGTTTTAAACGCCTTTGGGTAGGCAAGGACTTGAAATAAAAAAATTCGTTTTCCTATTCAAATGCAAAGCAGTAATATAAATTCAGGCGTTTAGTTTAATAGAGTTGGGCACTCAAGGAAAAAATTGTAAAAATCGACAATTAGAATAATGAAGTAAAATTTGGAAAAAGGAACGAAAGTAATTCACTCAATACTTTTACTGCAAAATTGTAGCGAACTTCGCTATCACGCCTTGATAGTTTAATTTATTGTCATTTTGCTTGATATAAAGCAAAAATGAAAGCAAAACATTCGTACTTGGTTAGCAACGTGATGCCAAATTTTGCAAAAATTGAGACCCTAATTACACCTTATTTTTCGAAAAATTTGAAAGCATAATGATATTAAATTTGCTATCATTGAAAGATATGTGATGCCTCATATTGGCATTATTATGCTTTCCAAGCTCTCGGAAAACGAGGTGTAGTTGGGGTCTCAATTTTAGCTAAATAAGGTATCACTTTGCTAACCAAGTATGAAAATTTGTGCTCTCATTTTTGCTGTGTACCACCTTATGTCAAGCAAAATGAGAGCAAGCTGGGCTCTCAGGGCGTGATAGCAAAATTTGCTTTAATTTTGCCATAAAAGTCTGCTCGGGAAGGCTTGAAATGATTATTTCAAACCAAAACAGAGTTCAGAAAAATTTGGAATTTAGTTACCAAAAAATTGTATATCTTAGTATTAAAGATTCGGCGCAATAATATCAAATCTAAAAACCTCTGACAAAATATAGCGAAATTAGGCTCTGTTTCGTCAGACCATGTTCTGACTTTTGGGTAGGGAAATAAAAAACAACTTTCCTTTATGAAAACTGGTACTGAAGAGAACTTTTTATTCCATCGTGATTTTACATTACAACTTTTCCCGCGCAAAGTACAATAAATTAACGGCTAAAACAATCAAATTGGCAACATTCAGCAACATTCACAATAGTAACGGTACAGGGGGTTATGCATATACTTTCGTGACGTTCCTCACAGAGTGACCAAAACAAATGAAACTGAACATTCCGGCCACCTAAAACAATTGTTTTACATCTGGCAGTCCTAGGTTTGTTTTTGTCTCACGTCACGATCTTGAAGCGCAGCTTAAAACTATTCTTCCACCAACTTTTTCAAAGTTTTCAAAGTTTCAAAATATTCTACGAAATTGGATCTTACAGGCTGGGTCACAAAACTGGACGAGGGACTATAGAAACGTCGGCACAGGTAGGTAGGTTGTACGATCAGCAGCTTGCCTCTGGATTCGGGTCACATATGGATGATAGTTTGGACTATCGGAACAACAGGAGTGCTAGCCGGACAGCAAGCACTGCGGGTATCCAGATGGCTGGTATTCAACCTGAATACCACTGCTTTTCATTCGGGATGACGTTTCGGGACGGTTCAAAGTACTGGGAAATAGCTACGGAAGGGCACTGACTGGCAGTCAGTACCGCAGGATCCCGGATGGCTGATGCTGGGCTGTCAACATCAGTACTCCCATTCGGGTTGCATGGTCGATCCGTAGGCTCAATGTTCAGGAGGGTGGGTAGGGTCATTGTTGATGGAAGCAAAATCTTCATGGCGGGCGGGTTGTTGCTTGATATGGTACACTACTTTCAACGGGTTTGATTGCAGATCGGGATGGGTAACTGGGCGGCTTAGATCGTCGATGTTCAGGGCCTAACGTTGGTCAATGTTCAGACAGGTACGAATATAGTTCGGAAAAAAGTTTACCCAGGGCAGGATTGCTTAACGCTGGACAGGAATGAGAAGCTCCTGGCGAAAGCCTCCTGCATCCTGGTCACGGCACCAATGTTTCGTCAGACCATGTTCTGACTTTTGGGTAGGGAAATAAAAAACAACTTTCCTTTATGAAAACTGGTACTGAAGAGAACTTTTTATTCCATCGTCATTTTACATTACAACTTTTCCCGCGCAAAGTACAATAAATTAACGGCTAAAACAATCAAATTGGCAACATTCAGCAACATTCACAATAGTAACGGTACAGGGGTTTATGCATATACTTTCGTGACGTTCCTCACAGAGTGACCAAAACAAATGAAACTAAACAGGCTCATTTACCCTACTTTGATTGGAAAAAGTGTTCATTGCGTTCATTGTTGCGCGGTAACTTTTACCTATAAATAGAACGGCACTTGTGATAATCGGATCATTCTTAAATCGAATTTTGTGAAGTTAACATCAAGCGGAGTAAGCGACCTCGAGAAGACGGCCTTTGGGACAAGGAAAACCCTCAGATTACGACAATGGCGCAGTCGGCAGCAGCTACGGATCTACCATCCGATAGGTTTCTGCATGAAGACTTGAAAAAAAGTTTTTTAGGAAGAAATCTCAACTTTAAAAAAAAACAAAGAGTTTGAATTTTTTTTCGGGTTCTGTCTCCGATGAGAAGGCGGAAGACCAAGACAGAGTTCTGATGGAAAAGGCAGAAACTCTTTGATGAATCATAAAAACCACATTTATGTCTCCGATGATATGGCAGAAGACTGCAATAGAGTTCTGATAGAGAATGCAGAAACTCTTAAATTGAATTGAATGTATTAAGAGCAGAAAAAGGCTCAATTGTGTCTGCGATGAGAAGGCGGAAGATCAAGATAGAGTTCTGATGGATTAGACAGAAACTCTAACATGGAATCTAAAATATAAGGAGCAGAAAGGCTCATGTTTGTCTCCGATGATAAGACAGAAGACCGAGATAGAAGTCTAATGAAGAAGGCTGAACTCTTACATGAAATTGAAAGGCGCATTTGTGCCCCGTTGAGAAGGCGGAAGACAGAAAGTTGAACTCGGATGTAAAGATTTGAAACTTTATGATGAAAACAAAGAAAATGGTTATCTGTCTCCTATGAGGAAACAGAAGATTGAAATCAGAGTTCTGAAAAACTAAATGGCCGAACTTATAAAAAAATCAATTGTAGAAAGATCATTCATGTTTCCCCGATGGTAAGGAAGACGACTGGAAGTAGAAACCTTTCTGATTGAGAAGTTAACAAAAAAAAACTTTATTTAATGCTTGTAGCATTCTGATAAAAACAAAATATTTCCGAAAAAAAAAAAAATGATGCGAATGATTTAAATTTATGAATCATTTTAATTTCGACGAGATGATACTTGAGAGAGTACAGAAGGGAAGTATTGTAGGATAGATATGAGATAATGGAAAATATAAAATCAAATGATTTATGTTAGAAGGAAAGAACGTAATTAAATCACTTAGAGTTTCTCAACACGCACTAATATTTGACGGACAAGTGAACAACAAGCGGAATCTGAGAAAATCTGGCTACTTTGATTGGAAAAAATGTTCATTGCGTTCATTGTTGCGCGGTAACTTTTACCTATAAATAGAACGGCACTCGTGATAATCGGATCATTCTTAAATCGAATTTTGTGAAGTTAACATCAAGCGGAGTAAGCGACCTCGAGAAGACGGCCTTTGGGACAAGGAAAACCCTCAGATTACGAAACATTGTAGATTGTATAAGCATCCAGTTTAGTTTGAAATTGTATAAACATCATGTTGTAACTAAACCATGTTATATTTTATCGTTTATGGTTTGTATAGCTCATTATATAAGATAATATTTTGTTGATCGTATAGAAAGATAAATAAAGTTGTTATGAATCGCAGTAGAATTGTGTAAAGCTCAATATTTAATCCCACTGTACAATTAAGTAATCTTTCATGCTTGCGATCTTTTATGACATATTACTTTCATGAAAGGTAATTGTGTAATTGTGAGAACATCGTATAATGGAATTTAAACAATCTATTCGTACTTGTCATTCAAAGTCACATATTTAGATAAACTTAATCGGTAAATAATTGTTAATAATGCAATTCCTATGCTAAATAATATCGTAATAATCTTACGTCAACAATTGCAAAAACTGGAAATCCTTGACGAATTTTGTAGCAAAAATGAAGGCAGTTTTAATTAAGAAAGAATTATTAAAATGAAAAAAAGTGACACAGTGTTTATTGTAGATTTTTCCAGTTTAGATTGGAATTGTATGAAAATCATGTTGTAGCTAAACCAAGTTATATCGTTTATGGTTTGTATAGTGCATTATAGACGATAACATTTTGTTAATCGTATAGAAAGATCAATAAAGTTGTTTTGCTTCGCAGTAGGATTGTGTAAAGCTCAATATTTGATCCCACTGTACAATTAAGCAATATTTCATGCTTGCGATCTATGATGACATATTATTTCCATGAAAGGTCGTACAGTAATTGTGAGTACATCGTTTAATAGAATTTAAACAATCTGCAGATTGTCGAATCATTTAACAGTACAGTAAATAGCTAGCTAAGATCCCACAGCGCTGAATACGCGGTTGTGATAGAATCGTCTATGAGATAGGTTAAAGTTGTATATCAAAAAACGGCATCTATAAATAGATTTGGAGTCCGAAATGATGCAGTCAGTGGTATTTTATACGATCAACTGATTTTAAAAACGGAACTCCCAACTGTACATGAATAAATTTGCTTGTTTGTATCAACATGAAATGGCGCCGAGGAAGTATCGAAGGACAGGGATCGGAACGTTGTGAGTTCGAGACTGAGGGAAGGTATAGATGAAGTTGTATATGGTTAGGTTTTTTTTCGCAGTAAACATTAAATTCTATCGTATTTATGTTCAAAGCGATTCATAGTATAATCGTAATAAGGGAAAAATATAATTGCTTTGGGATACAGTAACAATAAATTGTATTACATGTTGAAGAAAGTTGTACAAACCTAAGGCTACCAGCAAAAGGAAATTGTAATCAAATTGTAAGACAGGCTATAGAAAGATGTAAGTTGTACAATCCTAAGATTTTGTGCAAAGCAAAGTTGCTATCAAATTGTTGAAAACGCAATACAAAGTTTTATATTTTCAAGTTGAGCAAAATTTGGTCCGTATATTGCCTCCACTTTGGTACGTCCAGGCTCATATAGAATATTCTATACAACTTTTTCAGATTGTACAAAAGTGTGTTTATCTCAGAAACAACTGAAATATACAGAAAAAAAGGTTAACTGAGTATTTTTTAGTAGTTCAATAATTCTGGGGTTCAATAATAGCCGAAGTTAACATTAAGGTCAGACTTATGTTCATAAAATATTTTTTATAGTTGGGTTTCCTGTGAATTACTAGATTCTGGATTATCTGATATGATCCCGCTTCTATGTTCAATTTTTAACGAAATGTTGACGTATCCAAACACGTGTTGTCGATTTCCATTCAACAGTGCCTAAAAATGTCATAGATCAAGAAAATCTAATCTCAAAAGAATATCTCACATCAGACTGCCAAACGCAATATTATAGGCCATTTCATGATGGCTCCTAATAAAATTGGACAAATTTATCATTTTTATTAGTGTCTGAATGCGTGTGGAGCACATCTTCTACATAAGTAGGCCACCCTTTCTTTCCTCTGAGGAGAAAAAAACGCCATTACAAATTCATTCCACGCACAATTTCAACCGGAGACACGTGTATGGAGGCCTACTATGATCCACACAGACCGATGAACGAATCAAATCCATCAAATCCTAATAGCGGGAACGCATCTCGTAGGTAAGAAGGTAATCGTTTAGGCTACCAAATTTGTCACTAGAAAAGCCAACGGTTGCTTTGTTCTTGTTGCTGTTTTTGATTGACAGAGCAAGCGAGCCGAAAAAAAAAGATGGCTACGTGCCAATAAAAACATTTCTTTCTGTCTGCACGTTTTTCCAACGATGAGAAGTTGAGTGAAGGAAAAAACAGAAGCTTTTCCATACAAGCATCATCATTGTCCTGATTACAGCTTATGCATGTCTCTTTTGAAAAAAAAAATGAAGTCGAAAGTGGTGCCTACTATGATGCCTCAACCCTCGAGTGATGACTTATAACAACACATAAATATGAAAATTTCGAGGACTTTTCTGGTGGAGGGAAATAGAGTTTTTTAAAGTAACAAATCATGATGTACATTCAAGTTATTTACTTCAAATTAAGAAACAGCCAGGTCATTGAATGCCACTTGTATTCGTGATTCGGGACGTGCAACTAACAACTCTTTTGGGACACACTTTTTACTTAGACCGAAAGTCTCCCGTGATGCCAGATAATATTTCTGACAATGTTTGCTGATAGTTTTATGATGTCTCTGCCGTTTCGACAGGATTTTTTTTTCATAATGTCAAAATTTTTACGACAATACGGATACATTCTAGCAGCCGTGTGCAATTGACTTTACCACGAGCAAAAATTGCGAAACAGTATAAAACCGATGACAGCAAAAGTCCCTTCCATCTATCCGGAAAGTCCTGACGACAGCCGGAAAAATTCCCGCTCCAAATAGACGGACCAACGAAGGAACGAATGAGGAAAGCTGGGTAATAAACTTGCTACTTGTGCGAAGACGTGAAGTGTGTTTATATTAGAAAATTTGTTCACATTTTTTTCCTGTTCGCTGCCGGAACTCCATTTTTCTCGCAGAACTGCATTTTCCGCTTATGACTTTCACGTACACGCTCCTTCGGCTTGCGGTTTTGGCATTGCGGCGGAATGTTCGCACTTGTGGGTACATTCGACGTATGTGGAGCCTTCCGAACCATCACGGATGATGATGATGGCCAGAGACCCGGTCCCTCCTCACCGGTCCAAAGGAAAAAGAGAACCCTACATATGTATGGTATGTACGTACCGCTTCATTGTACTGCACGGATGATGGCAGCCTTAAGTGAGTTCGCTTTTCCCAACCCAGCCGATGTTATTTATGACTGCAAAGTACATAAAATAGCTAATAATCATAAAGTTTAATATAAAAATTATGCTATTAAAAGTTTTTCCCCACTCCAGTTGTAAGATTATACACATACGTACTCTTCCATACGTTCATAAGGTTGCAAGGAGAAAGTGGCCCTCCAAGTACGATGTTACTGTGCTACGGAGTTTTCCGCTGCTGAGACGGATGGACTTTCGAACGAGTTTGGAGAGTGGGTTCAGCAGTTGAAGAGTTGAAAGTGCTCAAAGCTCTCTATAGATAAGTATGCTGTCGGAAGCCAAGCAATTGGGAAGTAAACTAGATAGTTAGAGAGCTCATAAACGGGATAGTTTTTATTGGTTTGATTTCCGGTCAACAGATATGGGAGTTCAAGGGATTTTTATGGATGTTGAGTTGATTTGTTGAAGTTTTGTTTAAGGTTAGTCGTTAAAACATTTCTATATTGGTTTTCTATATCGGTAAATGTATAAAGAAGAATCGTTTTCATAATAATCATTGAAATATAAATTGTTAATGATATTTTATAACGCTGAAAAATAATCCATGAAACTAAAAAAAAACGCTAAAGTCTATTAGTCATCGGGTTTATTAAAACAACCCACAGTTCAAGATGTTCTAGGGAAAATCATTTGTAAATAAAGTTAACGTAAAAATATCACCTAAAATAAACAGTAAATTGATAAATATGGGGACTAATCGAGAAAAAAGTGGACACCTGTTTATTAAGTAAAAATTAGGTTTTTGAAAAAAACAAACGAAACCAAATTGGAAATATCGGAAAAAGTGTTCATTAAAAATTTCTGTTCAAAATACCATTTTTTTGTTTTTTTTTTTGTAATTTTGGTCATTTTTGTAATTTTTGTCATTTTTGTAATTTTTGTCATTTTTGTAATTTTTGTAATTTTTGTAATTTTTGTAATTTTTGTAATTTTTGTAATTTTTGAAATTTTTGTAATTTTTGTCATTTTTGTCATTTTTGTCATTTTTGTCATTTTTGTCATTTTTGTAATTTTTGTAATTTTTGTAATTTTTGTAATTTTTGTAATTTTTGTCATTTTTGTAATTTTTGTCATTTTTGTCATTTTTGTCATTTTTGTCATTTTTGTCATTTTTGTCATTTTTGTCATTTTTGTCATTTTTGTCATTTTTGTCATTTTTGTCATTTTTGTCATTTTTGTCATTTTTGTCATTTTTGTCATTTTTGTCATTTTTGTCATTTTTGTCATTTTTGTCATTTTTGTCATTTTTGTCATTTTTGTCATTTTTGTCATTTTTGTCATTTTTGTCATTTTTGTCATTTTTGTCATTTTTGTCATTTTTGTCATTTTTGTCATTTTTGTCATTTTTGTCATTTTTGTCATTTTTGTCATTTTTGTCATTTTTGTCATTTTTGTCATTTTTGTCATTTTTGTAATTTTTGTCATTTTTGTAATTTTTGTAATTTTTGTAATTTTTGTAATTTTTGTAATTTTTGAAATTTTTGTAATTTTTGTCATTTTTGTCATTTTTGTCATTTTTGTCATTTTTGTCATTTTTGTAATTTTTGTAATTTTTGTAATTTTTGTAATTTTTGTAATTTTTGTAATTTTTGTAATTTTTGTAATTTTTGTCATTTTTGTAATTTTTGTAATTTTTGTAATTTTTGTAATTTTTGTAATTTTTGTAATTTTTGTAATTTTTGTAATTTTTGTAATTTTTGTAATTTTTGTAATTTTTGTAATTTTTGTCATTTTTGTCATTTTTGTCATTTTTGTCATTTTTGTCATTTTTGTCATTTTTGTCATTTTTGTCATTTTTGTCATTTTTGTCATTTTTGTCATTTTTGTCATTTTTGTCATTTTTGTCATTTTTGTCATTTTTGTCATTTTTGTCATTTTTGTCATTTTTGTCATTTTTGTCATTTTTGTCATTTTTGTCATTTTTGTCATTTTTGTCATTTTTGTCATTTTTGTCATTTTTGTCATTTTTGTCATTTTTGTCATTTTTGTCATTTTTGTCATTTTTGTCATTTTTGTCATTTTTGTCATTTTTGTCATTTTTGTCATTTTTGTCATTTTTGTCATTTTTGTCATTTTTGTCATTTTTGTCATTTTTGTCATTTTTGTCATTTTTGTCATTTTTGTCATTTTTGTCATTTTTGTCATTTTTGTCATTTTTGTCATTTTTGTCATTTTTGTCATTTTTGTCATTTTTGTCATTTTTGTCATTTTTGTCATTTTTGTCATTTTTGTCATTTTTGTCATTTTTGTCATTTTTGTCATTTTTGTCATTTTTGTCATTTTTGTCATTTTTGTCATTTTTGTCATTTTTGTCATTTTTGTCATTTTTGTCATTTTTGTCATTTTTGTCATTTTTGTCATTTTTGTCATTTTTGTCATTTTTGTCATTTTTGTCATTTTTGTCATTTTTGTCATTTTTGTCATTTTTGTCATTTTTGTCATTTTTGTCATTTTTGTCATTTTTGTCATTTTTGTCATTTTTGTCATTTTTGTCATTTTTGTCATTTTTGTCATTTTTGTCATTTTTGTCATTTTTGTCATTTTTGTCATTTTTGTCATTTTTGTCATTTTTGTCATTTTTGTCATTTTTGTCATTTTTGTCATTTTTGTCATTTTTGTCATTTTTGTCATTTTTGTCATTTTTGTCATTTTTGTCATTTTTGTCATTTTTGTCATTTTTGTCATTTTTGTCATTTTTGTCATTTTTGTCATTTTTGTCATTTTTGTCATTTTTGTCATTTTTGTCATTTTTGTCATTTTTGTCATTTTTGTCATTTTTGTCATTTTTGTCATTTTTGTCATTTTTGTCATTTTTGTCATTTTTGTCATTTTTGTCATTTTTGTCATTTTTGTCATTTTTGTCATTTTTGTCATTTTTGTCATTTTTGTCATTTTTGTCATTTTTGTCATTTTTGTCATTTTTGTCATTTTTGTCATTTTTGTCATTTTTGTCATTTTTGTCATTTTTGTCATTTTTGTCATTTTTGTCATTTTTGTCATTTTTGTCATTTTTGTCATTTTTGTCATTTTTGTCATTTTTGTCATTTTTGTCATTTTTGTCATTTTTGTCATTTTTGTCATTTTTGTCATTTTTGTCATTTTTGTCATTTTTGTCATTTTTGTCATTTTTGTCATTTTTGTCATTTTTGTCATTTTTGTCATTTTTGTCATTTTTGTCATTTTTGTCATTTTTGTCATTTTTGTCATTTTTGTCATTTTTGTCATTTTTGTCATTTTTGTCATTTTTGTCATTTTTGTCATTTTTGTCATTTTTGTCATTTTTGTCATTTTTGTCATTTTTGTCATTTTTGTCATTTTTGTCATTTTTGTCATTTTTGTCATTTTTGTCATTTTTGTCATTTTTGTCATTTTTGTCATTTTTGTCATTTTTGTCATTTTTGTCATTTTTGTCATTTTTGTCATTTTTGTCATTTTTGTCATTTTTGTCATTTTTGTCATTTTTGTCATTTTTGTCATTTTTGACATTTTTGTCATTTTTGTCATTTTTGTCATTTTTGTCATTTTTGTCATTTTTGTCATTTTTGTCATTTTTGTTATTTTTGTCATTTTTGTCATTTTTGTCATTTTTGTCATTTTTGTCATTTTCGTCATTTTTGTCATTTTTGTCATTTTTGTCATTTTTGTCATTTTTGTCATTTTTGTCATTTTTGTCATTTTTGTCATTTTTGTCATTTTTGTCATTTTTGTCATTTTTGTCATTTTTGTCATTTTTGTCATTTTTGTCATTTTTGTCATTTTTGTCATTTTTGTCATTTTTGTCATTTTTGTCATTTTTGTCATTTTTGTCATTTTTGTCATTTTTGTCATTTTTGTCATTTTTGTCATTTTTGTCATTTTTGTCATTTTTGTCATTTTTGTCATTTTTGTCATTTTTGTCATTTTTGTCATTTTTGTCATTTTTGTCATTTTTGTCATTTTTGTCATTTTTGTCATTTTTGTCATTTTTGTCATTTTTGTCATTTTTGTCATTTTTGTCATTTTTGTTATTTTTGTCATTTTTGTCATTTTTGTCATTTTTGTCATTTTTGTCATTTTTGTCATTTTCGTCATTTTTGTCATTTTTGTCATTTTTGTCATTTTTGTCATTTTTGTCATTTTTGTCATTTTTGTCATTTTTGTCATTTTTGTCATTTTTGTCATTTTTGTCATTTTTGTCATTTTTGTCATTTTTGTCATTTTTGTCATTTTTGTCATTTTTGTCATTTTTGTCATTTTTGTCATTTTTGTCATTTTTGTCATTTTTGTCATTTTTGTCATTTTTGTCATTTTTGTCATTTTTGTCATTTTTGTCATTTTTGTCATTTTTGTCATTTTTGTCATTTTTGTCATTTTTGTCATTTTTGTCATTTTTGTCATTTTTGTCATTTTTGTCATTTTTGTCATTTTTGTCATTTTTGTCATTTTTGTCATTTTTGTCATTTTTGTAATTTTTGTCATTTTTGTAATTTTTGTAATTTTTGTAATTTTTGTAATTTTTGTAATTTTTGAAATTTTTGTAATTTTTGTCATTTTTGTCATTTTTGTCATTTTTGTCATTTTTGTCATTTTTGTAATTTTTGTAATTTTTGTAATTTTTGTAATTTTTGTAATTTTTGTAATTTTTGTAATTTTTGTCATTTTTGTAATTTTTGTAATTTTTGTAATTTTTGTAATTTTTGTAATTTTTGTAATTTTTGTAATTTTTGTAATTTTTGTAATTTTTGTAATTTTTGTAATTTTTGTAATTTTTGTAATTTTTGTCATTTTTGTCATTTTTGTCATTTTTGTCATTTTTGTCATTTTTGTCATTTTTGTCATTTTTGTCATTTTTGTCATTTTTGTCATTTTTGTCATTTTTGTCATTTTTGTCATTTTTGTCATTTTTGTCATTTTTGTCATTTTTGTCATTTTTGTCATTTTTGTCATTTTTGTCATTTTTGTCATTTTTGTCATTTTTGTCATTTTTGTCATTTTTGTCATTTTTGTCATTTTTGTCATTTTTGTCATTTTTGTCATTTTTGTCATTTTTGTCATTTTTGTCATTTTTGTCATTTTTGTCATTTTTGTCATTTTTGTCATTTTTGTCATTTTTGTCATTTTTGTCATTTTTGTCATTTTTGTCATTTTTGTCATTTTTGTCATTTTTGTCATTTTTGTCATTTTTGTCATTTTTGTCATTTTTGTCATTTTTGTCATTTTTGTCATTTTTGTCATTTTTGTCATTTTTGTCATTTTTGTCATTTTTGTCATTTTTGTCATTTTTGTCATTTTTGTCATTTTTGTCATTTTTGTCATTTTTGTCATTTTTGTCATTTTTGTCATTTTTGTCATTTTTGTCATTTTTGTCATTTTTGTCATTTTTGTCATTTTTGTCATTTTTGTCATTTTTGTCATTTTTGTCATTTTTGTCATTTTTGTCATTTTTGTCATTTTTGTCATTTTTGTCATTTTTGTCATTTTTGTCATTTTTGTCATTTTTGTCATTTTTGTCATTTTTGTCATTTTTGTCATTTTTGTCATTTTTGTCATTTTTGTCATTTTTGTCATTTTTGTCATTTTTGTCATTTTTGTCATTTTTGTCATTTTTGTCATTTTTGTCATTTTTGTCATTTTTGTCATTTTTGTCATTTTTGTCATTTTTGTCATTTTTGTCATTTTTGTCATTTTTGTCATTTTTGTCATTTTTGTCATTTTTGTCATTTTTGTCATTTTTGTCATTTTTGTCATTTTTGTCATTTTTGTCATTTTTGTCATTTTTGTCATTTTTGTCATTTTTGTCATTTTTGTCATTTTTGTCATTTTTGTCATTTTTGTCATTTTTGTCATTTTTGTCATTTTTGTCATTTTTGTCATTTTTGTCATTTTTGTCATTTTTGTCATTTTTGTCATTTTTGTCATTTTTGTCATTTTTGTCATTTTTGTCATTTTTGTCATTTTTGTCATTTTTGTCATTTTTGTCATTTTTGTCATTTTTGTCATTTTTGTCATTTTTGTCATTTTTGTCATTTTTGTCATTTTTGTCATTTTTGTCATTTTTGTCATTTTTGTCATTTTTGTCATTTTTGTCATTTTTGTCATTTTTGTCATTTTTGTCATTTTTGTCATTTTTGTCATTTTTGTCATTTTTGTCATTTTTGTCATTTTTGTCATTTTTGTCATTTTTGTCATTTTTGTCATTTTTGTCATTTTTGTCATTTTTGTCATTTTTGTCATTTTTGTCATTTTTGTCATTTTTGTCATTTTTGTCATTTTTGTCATTTTTGTCATTTTTGTCATTTTTGTCATTTTTGTCATTTTTGTCATTTTTGTCATTTTTGTCATTTTTGTCATTTTTGTCATTTTTGTCATTTTTGTCATTTTTGTCATTTTTGTCATTTTTGTCATTTTTGTCATTTTTGTCATTTTTGTCATTTTTGTCATTTTTGTCATTTTTGTCATTTTTGTCATTTTTGTCATTTTTGTCATTTTTGTCATTTTTGTCATTTTTGTCATTTTTGTCATTTTTGTCATTTTTGTCATTTTTGTCATTTTTGTCATTTTTGTCATTTTTGTCATTTTTGTCATTTTTGTCATTTTTGTCATTTTTGTCATTTTTGTCATTTTTGTCATTTTTGTCATTTTTGTCATTTTTGTCATTTTTGTCATTTTTGTCATTTTTGTCATTTTTGTCATTTTTGTCATTTTTGTCATTTTTGTCATTTTTGTCATTTTTGTCATTTTTGTCATTTTTGTCATTTTTGTCATTTTTGTCATTTTTGTCATTTTTGTCATTTTTGTCATTTTTGTCATTTTTGTCATTTTTGTCATTTTTGTCATTTTTGTCATTTTTGTCATTTTTGTCATTTTTGTCATTTTTGTCATTTTTGTCATTTTTGACATTTTTGTCATTTTTGTCATTTTTGTCATTTTTGTCATTTTTGTCATTTTTGTCATTTTTGTCATTTTTGTCATTTTTGTTATTTTTGTCATTTTTGTCATTTTTGTCATTTTTGTCATTTTTGTCATTTTTGTCATTTTTGTCATTTTTGTCATTTTTGTCATTTTTGTCATTTTTGTCATTTTTGTCATTTTTGTCATTTTTGTCATTTTTGTCATTTTTGTCATTTTTGTCATTTTTGTCATTTTTGTCATTTTTGTCATTTTTGTCATTTTTGTCATTTTTGTCATTTTTGTCATTTTTGTCATTTTTGTCATTTTTGTCATTTTTGTCATTTTTGTCATTTTTGTCATTTTTGTCATTTTTGTCATTTTTGTCATTTTTGTCATTTTTGTCATTTTTGTCATTTTTGTCATTTTTGTCATTTTTGTCATTTTTGTCATTTTTGTCATTTTTGTCATTTTTGTCATTTTTGTCATTTTTGTCATTTTTGTCATTTTTGTCATTTTTGTCATTTTTGTCATTTTTGTCATTTTTGTCATTTTTGTCATTTTTGTCATTTTTGTCATTTTCGTCATTTTTGTCATTTTTGTCATTTTTGTCATTTTTGTCATTTTTGTCATTTTTGTCATTTTTGTCATTTTTGTCATTTTTGTCATTTTTGTCATTTTTGTCATTTTTGTCATTTTTGTCATTTTTGTCATTTTTGTCATTTTTGTCATTTTTGTCATTTTTGTCATTTTTGTCATTTTTGTCATTTTTGTCATTTTTGTCATTTTTGTCATTTTTGTCATTTTTGTCATTTTTGTCATTTTTGTCATTTTTGTCATTTTTGTCATTTTTGTCATTTTTGTCATTTTTGTCATTTTTGTCATTTTTGTCATTTTTGTCATTTTTGTCATTTTTGTCATTTTTGTCATTTTTGTCATTTTTGTCATTTTTGTCATTTTTGTCATTTTTGTCATTTTTGTAATTTTTGTCATTTTTGTAATTTTTGTAATTTTTGTAATTTTTGTAATTTTTGTAATTTTTGAAATTTTTGTAATTTTTGTCATTTTTGTCATTTTTGTCATTTTTGTCATTTTTGTCATTTTTGTAATTTTTGTAATTTTTGTAATTTTTGTAATTTTTGTAATTTTTGTAATTTTTGTAATTTTTGTCATTTTTGTAATTTTTGTAATTTTTGTAATTTTTGTAATTTTTGTAATTTTTGTAATTTTTGTAATTTTTGTAATTTTTGTAATTTTTGTAATTTTTGTAATTTTTGTAATTTTTGTCATTTTTGTCATTTTTGTCATTTTTGTCATTTTTGTCATTTTTGTCATTTTTGTCATTTTTGTCATTTTTGTCATTTTTGTCATTTTTGTCATTTTTGTCATTTTTGTCATTTTTGTCATTTTTGTCATTTTTGTCATTTTTGTCATTTTTGTCATTTTTGTCATTTTTGTCATTTTTGTCATTTTTGTCATTTTTGTCATTTTTGTCATTTTTGTCATTTTTGTCATTTTTGTCATTTTTGTCATTTTTGTCATTTTTGTCATTTTTGTCATTTTTGTCATTTTTGTCATTTTTGTCATTTTTGTCATTTTTGTCATTTTTGTCATTTTTGTCATTTTTGTCATTTTTGTCATTTTTGTCATTTTTGTCATTTTTGTCATTTTTGTCATTTTTGTCATTTTTGTCATTTTTGTCATTTTTGTCATTTTTGTCATTTTTGTCATTTTTGTCATTTTTGTCATTTTTGTCATTTTTGTCATTTTTGTCATTTTTGTCATTTTTGTCATTTTTGTCATTTTTGTCATTTTTGTCATTTTTGTCATTTTTGTCATTTTTGTCATTTTTGTCATTTTTGTCATTTTTGTCATTTTTGTCATTTTTGTCATTTTTGTCATTTTTGTCATTTTTGTCATTTTTGTCATTTTTGTCATTTTTGTCATTTTTGTCATTTTTGTCATTTTTGTCATTTTTGTCATTTTTGTCATTTTTGTCATTTTTGTCATTTTTGTCATTTTTGTCATTTTTGTCATTTTTGTCATTTTTGTCATTTTTGTCATTTTTGTCATTTTTGTCATTTTTGTCATTTTTGTCATTTTTGTCATTTTTGTCATTTTTGTCATTTTTGTCATTTTTGTCATTTTTGTCATTTTTGTCATTTTTGTCATTTTTGTCATTTTTGTCATTTTTGTCATTTTTGTCATTTTTGTCATTTTTGTCATTTTTGTCATTTTTGTCATTTTTGTCATTTTTGTCATTTTTGTCATTTTTGTCATTTTTGTCATTTTTGTCATTTTTGTCATTTTTGTCATTTTTGTCATTTTTGTCATTTTTGTCATTTTTGTCATTTTTGTCATTTTTGTCATTTTTGTCATTTTTGTCATTTTTGTCATTTTTGTCATTTTTGTCATTTTTGTCATTTTTGTCATTTTTGTCATTTTTGTCATTTTTGTCATTTTTGTCATTTTTGTCATTTTTGTCATTTTTGTCATTTTTGTCATTTTTGTCATTTTTGTCATTTTTGTCATTTTTGTCATTTTTGTCATTTTTGTCATTTTTGTCATTTTTGTCATTTTTGTCATTTTTGTCATTTTTGTCATTTTTGTCATTTTTGTCATTTTTGTCATTTTTGTCATTTTTGTCATTTTTGTCATTTTTGTCATTTTTGTCATTTTTGTCATTTTTGTCATTTTTGTCATTTTTGTCATTTTTGTCATTTTTGTCATTTTTGTCATTTTTGTCATTTTTGTCATTTTTGTCATTTTTGTCATTTTTGTCATTTTTGTCATTTTTGTCATTTTTGTCATTTTTGTCATTTTTGTCATTTTTGTCATTTTTGTCATTTTTGTCATTTTTGTCATTTTTGTCATTTTTGTCATTTTTGTCATTTTTGTCATTTTTGTCATTTTTGTCATTTTTGTCATTTTTGTCATTTTTGTCATTTTTGTCATTTTTGTCATTTTTGTCATTTTTGTCATTTTTGTCATTTTTGTCATTTTTGTCATTTTTGTCATTTTTGTCATTTTTGTCATTTTTGTCATTTTTGTCATTTTTGTCATTTTTGTCATTTTTGTCATTTTTGTCATTTTTGTCATTTTTGTCATTTTTGTCATTTTTGTCATTTTTGTCATTTTTGTCATTTTTGTCATTTTTGTCATTTTTGTCATTTTTGTCATTTTTGTCATTTTTGTCATTTTTGTCATTTTTGTCATTTTTGTCATTTTTGTCATTTTTGTCATTTTTGTCATTTTTGTCATTTTTGTCATTTTTGTCATTTTTGTCATTTTTGTCATTTTTGTCATTTTTGTCATTTTTGTCATTTTTGTCATTTTTGTCATTTTTGTCATTTTTGTCATTTTTGTCATTTTTGTCATTTTTGTCATTTTTGTCATTTTTGTCATTTTTGTCATTTTTGTCATTTTTGTCATTTTTGTCATTTTTGTCATTTTTGTCATTTTTGTCATTTTTGTCATTTTTGTCATTTTTGTCATTTTTGTCATTTCTGTCATTTCTGTCATTTCTGTCATTTCTGTCATTTTTGTCATTTTTGTCATTTTTGTCATTTTTGTCATTTTTGTCATTTTTGTCATTTTTGTCATTTTTGTCATTTTTGTCATTTTTGTCATTTTTGTCATTTTTGTCATTTTTGTCATTTTTGTCATTTTTGTCATTTTTGTCATTTTTGTCATTTTTGTCATTTTTGTCATTTTTGTCATTTTTGTCATTTTTGTCATTTTTGTCATTTTAGTCATTTTTGTCATTTTTGTCATTTTTGTCATTTTTGTCATTTTTGTCATTTTTGTCATTTTTGTCATTTTTGTCATTTTTGTCATTTTTGTCATTTTTGTCATTTTTGTCATTTTTGTCATTTTTGTCATTTTTGTCATTTTTGTCATTTTTGTCATTTTTGTCATTTTTGTCATTTTTGTCATTTTTGTCATTTTTGTCATTTTTGTCATTTTTGTCATTTTTGTCATTTTTGTCATTTTTGTCATTTTTGTCATTTTTGTCATTTTTGTCATTTTTGTCATTTTTGTCATTTTTGTCATTTTTGTCATTTTTGTCATTTTTGTCATTTTTGTCATTTTTGTCATTTTTGTCATTTTTGTCATTTTTGTCATTTTTGTCATTTTTGTCATTTTTGTCATTTTTGTCATTTTTGTCATTTTTGTCATTTTTGTCATTTTTGTCATTTTTGTCATTTTTGTCATTTTTGTCATTTTTGTCATTTTTGTCATTTTTGTCATTTTTGTCATTTTTGTCATTTTTGTCATTTTTGTCATTTTTGTCATTTTTGTCATTTTTGTCATTTTTGTCATTTTTGTCATTTTTGTCATTTTTGTCATTTTTGTCATTTTTGTCATTTTTGTCATTTTTGTCATTTTTGTCATTTTTGTCATTTTTGTCATTTTTGTCATTTTTGTCATTTTTGTCATTTTTGTCATTTTTGTCATTTTTGTCATTTTTGTCATTTTTGTCATTTTTGTCATTTTTGTCATTTTTGTCATTTTTGTCATTTTTGTCATTTTTGTCATTTTTGTCATTTTTGTCATTTTTGTCATTTTTGTCATTTTTGTCATTTTTGTCATTTTTGTCATTTTTGTCATTTTTGTCATTTTTGTCATTTTTGTCATTTTTGTCATTTTTGTCATTTTTGTCATTTTTGTCATTTTTGTCATTTTTGTCATTTTTGTCATTTTTGTCATTTTTGTCATTTTTGTCATTTTTGTAATTTTTGTAATTTTTGTCATTTTTGTCATTTTTGTCATTTTTGTCATTTTTGTCATTTTTGTCATTTTTGTCATTTTTGTCATTTTTGTCATTTTTGTCATTTTTGTCATTTTTGTCATTTTTGTCATTTTTGTCATTTTTTGTCATTTTTGTAATTTTTGTCATTTTTGTCATTTTTGTCATTTTTGTCATTTTTGTCATTTTTGTCATTTTTGTCATTTTTGTCATTTTTGTCATTTTTGTCATTTTTGTCATTTTTGTCATTTTTGTCATTTTTGTCATTTTTGTCATTTTTGTCATTTTTGTCATTTTTGTCATTTTTGTCATTTTTGTCATTTTTGTCATTTTTGTCATTTTTGTCATTTTTGTCATTTTTGTCATTTTTGTCATTTTTGTCATTTTTGTCATTTTTGTCATTTTTGTCATTTATGTCATTTTTGTCATTTTTGTCATTTTTGTCATTTTTGTCATTTTTGTCATTTTTGTCATTTTTGTCATTTTTGTCATTTTTGTCATTTTTGTCATTTTTGTCATTTTTGTCATTTTTGTCATTTTTGTCATTTTTGTCATTTTTGTCATTTTTGTCATTTTTGTCATTTTTGTCATTTTTGTCATTTTTGTCATTTTGGTCATTTTTGTCATTTTTGTCATTTTTATAATTTTTATCACTTCTGTGATTTTTTTTAGTTTTAGTCATTGTTATCATTTGTTTTTTTTTTTTAATTTTTAGAATTGTTTTAGAGACAAATCTTTTTCAATAAAAGCCATCCAATTAAGGCCTTTCGTTAATTTTTAATCCTATAAATATGCATTCGCAAGCATTTTTTTCAAATTTTTTCGCACTTCTTAGGCTTGTCCGGTTTTGCTGATGTTTGAGATTTTTCTTTAGCCTCTAACAACATTTTGAATATGGACAAAGCATTCGAAATTATTTAGACTTTAAAGAAGAAATTGAAAAAGAAGATTATTTAAGCTCGCAGATTTGTTTTATTAATAAAGGTAGGTATAATAAACTTTTTCAAGTTTTAAACAATTCATTATTAAAATTAGTACTGTCGATTAAACTTAAAACCGAATTTCCTGAATTGAAATAGTGCAGCTATTTGAAATCTATAAAAACAACAACTTTAACAAAAGTGGAGCAGAATTCTTTTTTACCTGATTATATAATACATCTATTCATTCTAGTTATTTTCTCATCCGAAAAATTATTGCTACTTAACACAATGAAATTGCAAATCCGGTAGCCGCTTGCTGTGATCCGCCATCCATAGATCAAAGTGGACAGCATTCCCAGTGAGGCATGAAATCTTCTAACCACAGCCTGCTTAGCTCAGCGAATTTCCGCTAAACTGGCAAAAGACCAGTAGTGAAAGTGAGCTTTCATTTATAATTAGATTTTTCCTACGGACAATACATCTCGAACCAGAAGATTAGTACGATGCTTCTAGATTCTTTCTACCCGAATGGCTTAACCTAAGGTTGCCAGAATTTTTTCCACTCCCATCCGGGCCTAGCAATTCCGGGCATTTTTTCAAAAAAACCTGGCAAAATCCGGGCATGGATTTCAATTTTTCAAATCCAAAAACCGGGCAATAACCGGGCAAAATTTAGGTGTTATTATATCTAAAAGCAAAGAAAAAATGCAAAAAAAATGAAATTAATATTTTATTAATGTAATTGCAGACTTCCAAAAACTTTTTGGAACACTTAAATATTTAAAGGTTTATAAAAGTAAATCAGCGAAATTATTTGAAACAACCGTTGAAAATGTCCATACCGTTAATTGATTTTGCTGAAACTTACTCAAAAACTTTGATTTTTTTTGGTTTCTTTGTGAAAATTGTGGAAAAATCCGGGCAATATCCGGACTTTTTTTACGATATCCGGGCAACCGGGCCGGACCGGACTTTCTCGAAATTTTGCATCAAATATCCGGGCAAACCCGGATAAAACCGGGCAATCTGGCAAGCTTAGCTTAACCCCAAGCCCAAATTCAAGCAAACTCGTCCAACGAAACGGAACCAAATAGATTATCGTTTCTGGGCCCGATTTCCGCAATGCACGCTTCAAAGGAGCAAAATATAGACAATCGAACCCGAAACGAATCCTCTCCGGGTTTTCCTCGGGGATCCTTCACGCAGGGGTGAGAAAATAATAATAATCATCAAAATCATAGCCGCGCGCTACCATCTCACATCGCATCGCTAGAGTAGATAGTCATAATCACCACTCGTGCCTAACGGGGAAAAAAATTACTCCCTCTCGTCAAAATTCAGCAAATTTCCACAAATCCACAAATTTGAATTCGCTGGTCACGATGGGGAGGAAAAAAGGCCGCTTTGAGTGAGTGGTGGCAACCGAATAAATAATAAAAAAAACACAGCCACACGGAGGGAAATTATATTGTGCGGTGAAAATTTTCGCTTCCTCCTCCATCGACTAGCGAGTGAATGGCGCGGAAAAAAACGAGGAGGCCTCTCTTCATCCCATCATCATCATCAATGTGGCAAATTGGATTCGCTTTCTTCTCGTGCAGTCACGCGTGAATTTTTCTCGGGTTGCTGCGATTCGCGCCACGCGTTCCTTCCTAGCAGTATTTCCGTCCTCGAATATGGGGGCTGCCTCTATTGCTATATATTGTTATTTTTAATGCGGTCGCTGAAAAAGGCTGTTAAAAGAAATAAATAAAACACGATTGAATTTGGCACTGCGGCACATTCATCAGATACGATTTAAAGGTTCGATAGGTTGAAATTAGTAGGATGCTGGTAAACAGTAAACAAGGGCGCTTTTAACATTTGAAATATGTGTGTGCAAAGCAGGCAACAATCAGAAAAAAATTAAAAAAAAAATAAACGAGAAAAATTCAATTAAAGAAAACATGAAAAAACGAGATAGAACAAATTTAAAAACGACTAAGACTAGTAATAAAATAAAAAAAAATTGACTGCATTCTGTTTACTTTGGTTTAAGTTTACTATAATACTTTTCCAAGGTTGATTATTTCTATTGTAATATTTTTAATTTTTTTCTACAATATGATCGGGAACTATCACTTAGTTTTACCTACTCGGTTTTTCAAATAAAGTATACTGAAAAAACTTATAGCAAACATAAAAGTATGAGTTTTAGCAACATAAAAATGCCATAGCAAACTTAGTATAGCTAGATTTAAGTTACTTGGACTGGCAATTGGTTCTTTAGTTTATTTTTCGAAACATTCAGTTGTTCTTTCTCAAGTAAATAGATTTTGGTTCACTCTGGTACAGTATCAGAACATTAAAGTACCTCCCCTCCCCTAAAGATGTTAAGTATAAAGATTTCCAAACAAGGAGCTTCATCGTAAGTTGTGGCCAACAATCGATTGCCTAATTTGCATAAAGCAATATTTATTGTTTGACAGTGAAGATTCTTCGTTGTTGTCGTCGTCGTCGTCGTCGAAGTCATTGGAAAGCCCAATTGAATCCTCGCCTCCACCATCACCAGAATTTCACTTCCACCGACTAGTTAACTTGCCAACAAGCGTTCAAGTACTTATTTACATGAAGAGTTCGACCGGTTGGCCTCTTGCCTATTAAAACAGTCCTGCGTCCTGTGTGAAGTTTAGTGCAGAACAAACACACACACACCCACGCACAAAGCGCCCCCAAATCGCATAAAGTAACTGCGGCGTAATTGATAATGTATGATCCTTGGTGTTGGCTTTCTGCTATTGGTTGAATCAGGAACACCAAAAGGGGAAACGCGCCTGGTGAGGATTGTTATGCTGTTGGTGGAGCTGATTAAGTAAACAGTTTGCCGACTCGACTCGGCTGAGCTTGTGTCTTGTGTTTGAGTTCAGATACCTCCTGACTCTACGTTTTGAAGATTCCCTGCAGTGGGATGAGGTCCGAGTGAAATTTACTCCGTTCTCTCGAGGGGTTTGTTTATGAGTTGCCGGTGGATCAAATTTGATTAGCATAAGAAGAGTTTCGGGGAAAGATGGGAAATTGCAGTTCAGAACAGAGCGGCCTATGATGAAAAGGGAACGATTCTTCCTGGACTAGGGGTTTCAAGCAGGGGGGTTTTCAAATCAGTTCAAATATTGATACCAGTAAAAGTAGCGTTTAAAGTTTTATTGCGGAACCACCGGTCCGGAAAACGTTGATTGAATCACGCAAAAGAGAGGCAATTAGGAAATGAAGCACCTAGGATTGAATTAATTTGGCTCCGATGGCTTTTATCCTCGCTGAAAGTTGCACTTTTGCTAGATTACCGATTTACAGATAAGAAAATGCTTTCATAAAATTTTATTTGACAGTTGTTGTTGACTATTATGAAAAATTTAAAAAAAATCTAAATCTAAATCGGAATCAGGATTAGAATCAGGTTCTGGATTAGAAAAATGGGCATGATTATTGTGAAGATACGAACCAAGATACGGATAAGGAATAAGTTCAACTTTGAAATAAAAATCTAGAACTGGATCTGAATATAAATAAATAAGAATCGTGGACAAGCAACATGGGTAAAGATTTAGACCAAGATCATGATTTGGATCAGGATCAAAACTTGAATCAGGATCAGCATCAGATTAGGCATGAGGATTGGAATCAGGGTCGGTCTGATCAGTATGAGGATAAAAATCATGTGAAAAAGTATCGGATTTAAATGCGAACTCAAACCAAGATCAGAGTAAGGAATATTGCTCAAAACCAGAATAATCTTCAGGATCTGGAATAAGATCACTCTCAGGATCTGAATAAGGATTATGATAAGAGTAATGATCAGGTTACAAATATGGAATGAATTCAACTTCAAGATGAAAATTTTGTTTGGTTCAAAACCTATCATGAGTAACTTAGAATTTTTAAGTTTGTATGGGGAATTTTTTTTATTATCTGAAGGGTTTGTGCCGGGGGTCTTCGGATTTTCTCCAAAATTTAAAATTTTGTTCGTTTCAGCACCATTAAAAAACATGTATTTTTGCAGATTTCTGAAACTTTTTAGAGTTGGCTAACGTTTAAGTTTTTTTGAAAAAAAAAAATTTCCTTCTTTTCAAACGCCCATAACTTTGTCCGTTTTTAACGTAGAATATAAAATAGCACATCAAAACGCGTTAGAATTTTACCAGCTATTCAAATAAAATAACCAAAAAATATATATTAATTATAGGTATAAAATCAAGTAAATATATTAAAAATTACCTCAAAAAGTACCGTCTGCACCACCAAAATTTTTGAAACATATTTCATTATTTATTTCACAACTTTCATCTAAAGACATTAAAGTGGGCCAAAAACTCCTTGAAGAGTTATGAAAGAAACAGTGACAATAAATCTCTTTTTTAACGTCAAAAACTAACAATTTTCGAACGTGAGTGCAGTTGTCCGAAAATTGTTAGTTAGGAACTTCTTCTCTTATCGTACGCATGTGCACCGGGGGTTAAAAATCTGCAAAAAATACCATTTTATAGTCGATTCAGTTTTACAACTTTCACCTGAAGACACAAAAATGATCCAATCCCTCTTTCAAGAGTTATGGAAGAAATAAGGACCATAATGTATTCCCCTTAGGGCTTAACGATCCTCGCACAGTCACGCGCTTATACGCAGAACACCATTTACACGAACGTTCATTCTTAAGCATACCCTAGGAACTATTATATTCATTGATTGTTCTTTGATCTAATTTTTTTTAAAGAGAAGATAAATAACTTGTCAATAAAATAATATCTACGTGGTTCGTTTACAACTCCGCTCCTACACTGGGTACCTCAATTTTAACAGTGGTCGCATGGCTAATTAACGTTAATCGTCGTTTTTTCCTACTGCACATGGAAAAGGTTCTTATGATGGCATAGGAAGTAACATAAAAAGAACGGCGAGAGATGCTAGCATTGAAAAAAGGGAATATAAATGACCCTAAAGCTTTTTTCGAATTGGAGAAAAAATTGTTATTGATAAACAACTGGGAGTTTATATATGCTACCAACGCTGAATATGACAAGGCTATAATCGATCTTACCAACAGATTTAAGAATTTATCAGCTATACATGTAATTAAAAAATTCCACGCATACGTTCCCAAATATGAATGGAACATAAACGCCGCAGAATACTCTGCATTGCACGACATCGACATAGCCACATAGCACGACGAAGCTCGAGCTTAAGGATCCGAACGTAGTAAATATCTTTTTTGTTATAAATACCTGTCAGATGACTTCTTCAAATAAGAAATGTATAATTTTGAATAATTTCATTCAGCTAAAAATTAAACAATCTTTTTAGGAATTCCAATCGTATTGTTAAAAATACGTACTCGAATGTACGACTGAACGTACATTAGCGATGCGACCATGGTTAAAATCGAGGTACCCAGTGTAGGAGCGAAGTTGTAAACAAACCACGTAGATATTATTTTATTGACAAATTATTTATCTTCTATTTTGAAAAAAATAGATCAAAGAACAATTCATGAATATAATAGTTTCTAGGGTATGCTTAAGAATGAACGTTCGTGTACATGGTGTTCTGCGTATAAGCGCCTGACTGTGCGAGAATCGTTAAGCCCTAACGCGAATACATTATGGCCCTTATTTCTTCCATAACTCTTGAAGGAGGGATTGGATCATTTTGGTGTCTTCAGGTGAAAGTTGTAAAACTGAATCGAATATAAAATTATATATTTGCAGATTTTTAACCCCCAGTGCACATGCGCACGATAAGAGAAGAAGTCCCTATATGTGAGTGCAGTTGTTCGAAAATTGTTAGTTTTTGACGTTAAAAAAGAGATTTATTGTCACTGATTCTTTCATAACTCTTCAAGGAGTTTTTGGCCCACTTTGATGTCTTCAGATGAAAGTTGTGAAATTGATAGGACCATATTTCCTTTTATGTTTCAACAATTTGGGTTGTGCAGGCGGTACTTTTTGACGTTATTTTTAACATATTTACTTGATTTTATACCGAAAATTAATATATATATTTTTTTTGTGGTTTTTTTATTTGAATAGCTGGTAAAATTCTTATGCGTTTTGATGTGCTATTTTATATTCTACGTTGAAAACTGACAAAGTTATGGGCGTTTGAAAAGAAAGTTTTTTTTCAAAAAAACTTAAACGTTAGATAGCTCGAAAAATAAAAGTTTTAGAAATCTGCAAAAATACATGTTTTTAATGGTGCTGAAACGAGCAAAATTTTAAATTTTGGAGAAAATCCGAAGACCCCGGCGCAAATTGTCAGATAATAAAAAAAAAATCCCCCAATGGAAAAATTAAATTTGTTTCCTTTTTTTCTGCGAAACCGAGCCTTTTAATGTTCTTTGTGCTTATTTATAAATTATCCAAAGGAACTGGTAAACTTTGTCCAAGACCTTAACTTCGTATCTTGTAAGGCAAAAAAGTTAAAAGTAATGTTAAGTTTAATGAGGGATGTCTATTGGCATTTAAAAACAATAAATTAAATTGACATCGCTACTAGTGCCTCGTGAAGTATTGCACGATAAGTAGTCATGCAATACCTAGGCACTAAGCAGTGATGTCATTTGTCCGTTTTTCAATGCCGAAAGAGATACAAGACTGGTCTAAAACTTCGTAGGAACAATTTTCAGTAGTTTACGCGTCCATTTTAGACATTCAGACCTATATATAAGTAAATAAGTAAGAAAATTGTGTAATGAAAAAATGTGAAAAATGGATCACTGGGAAAAGCTAATTTTCTGCCTCAAGCGAACTGAGTTGTCAAACTTTATGATCTGTATTGTATAGAAAACACAGAAAAAACAACAAAACATTGGACTTCGTTGGACTATAAAGGATCACTCGGACAAACATCGGAAAAATAATCAACTTAAATTTAGCTTAGCTCAGCTTAGCTTGATTGACTACTCACATCCACCTTTAATCATTGAACTCGAAATGCACTATTCAACATTTTTTAAATCAATTATTCTTTACAAGTTTCGTAATTCTTAAATATTCTTTCTTATAATCTTACTTAAAACAAACGCATTTCGAACTCCATGATCGCAGGCGTGGCTCAGGGAAATAAGTTCCACATCGCCAATGGTTGCTACTCCGTGATTGACCGAGGCCATCAATTTTGTCCAGAAGTCAAAAGAATGGTATCTGGGATTGACAGCACATTCACAATGAACAAAACTGATGCTCTCTCTTTAAACGACAATAACGGCGCCGGCCACGTCCTAGTGGTCAATGGATAGAAGGAAAATAGATTAAAAGGTTTGAAAGATTCATAACTCATGTTTTAGGACCGAGGTCACCCCTGCATCCTAGCAAAACTATTTTGGTTTGGAAATGGATGGAAGAATATGATCTGGAGACATTTTTGACTAGTGTGATCTTATATTTTGGAGACATTGGATAATGGACATTATTACATAAAAGATATTATACTATCCCTTTTTTAGAATTTAACGATGTTAAGTTATTTTAAAAAGCTTGCTTGCTTATTTAATTCCTATTTAACCTCGAATTCCTAAAATGACTTGAAATGATGATGATGTATATTTATTGATATGATTCAGAATTGGTTTTAATTGATTTTTCACTAACAAAGATAAAAAAATATTGATTTTTTAGAAATTACATTTGATAAAGATACTAAATTTTTGCATGAGTTTATAATGACCTTTGCCTGACATTGTTATAGTTATTTTATTAGACAAAATATACGTGCTCTAAACAATATCTACAAACCCAAATTTTTAAAAACTCTGAAACAACATTTCCAAAAGTTCATATTTTATGATTTAGGTGACCAATGATCCCAATTTTTTAATCTAAATAATTCATTCTCTTTTCCTTAGAGTTTTCAATAGTCCACATTTTTATTATTGCGAAAATTCAAAAGAGTTTTCGAAGTTTCATATTGATTTTTTTAATTGATTCCATTGTTTTTAATGATTTTCAATTCAATTCAGATTCATAATGCGTTGAAAAAGATCAATTGAACCAATAAGCACCGTTTTATGCCTGTAAAATAGCATATTTAGAACATCTGTTATTTTTGTTAGATGCGATTTGACATAAAAATATGAAATGGTTTCAAAAAACTTGAATTAATATTGCAGCAAACACTAAATACTGGTGTTGCAAGGACGATACGAAGAAAAATTAAGAAGAATAATAATACGATGAATTTGAAAATATTGGGACTTAAAGAACGGCACTAAACTGAATGTATTTTAAATCAAATGTTTCATCTTGCATTGTTTGGAAAAAAATCAACAAAAATTTTAATAGAAAGTAGACACTTTGTTTGAGAAAAGCTCAAATAATAGAACTCTCCAATTCTTAAAATATTGAAAAATGAAGAATTGTCAAAAATATCTAAGTTTTAAAATACAAAAAAAACTACTTTTCGGTAACTTATTTCAAAAAACTTCTACGTATGTACAATATCTTATATATAAAAATGAAGGCGTTTTCTTCGTAACGCCATCACATATGAATGGTCGGTCGGAATTAAGTTAAATTTGGTATTCGAGGGTTTTTCGGGATGGTTTGTATAATAGTTTCGAGATTTTTACTTTTTTATAGAAGGGGGGCTCCAATACAAGTCAACTTGAAACGGGACAAAACTCAAACAACTTGAAGACGATTTTCATGAAAACTGATTCACGAGCACGAAAAAGTTAAAGAACTGTATACATTTTCCAACGATTAATTAAGTAACGGGTAAAACGAAGTTTAACGGCTCAGCTAGTATTGTTATAAACGAAAATCTTCATAAAAAGTACAGTGTTGAGTGGCTTTAGAGTCTCTAAAAAGAAGATAAAGCATGAGAAAATGTTGAAAATCAGAAAAAATATGAGGTCCTTCCGGTCCGTCCGAATTTTTTCCAAGTTTTACGTGAATATTCTAACATGTTCTGAAGTGTTAAATTTCGATCTAAATATTTAGGAATTGTTTCATATTTCTTCATCGCCAGTTTTTTAACTACCCTCTATAAAAAGTAACTATAAAACGCAGATCAGCTCATCATGTCATCCGTTTTTTACTTGGAAACTAGGCACCATAACAGACTACTTATATTGTTCTAACTTTTCAAATGTGTTTTTTTTACAAATAAGAGCTGGCTGAAAGTGTTTAAGAAATAAAAAGGATGGAGCCTGCGTTCCGCACAAAAACATGTAGAATGTCTTCCTTTTTTACAAACATATAAATCACCTCCAAAATGTGATCGTGAAATAATAACTCATGATCTTACGATCATAACCAAAAGAAATGACAGTCAAATGGTTGAAAACATTTTGAATAAGTATATGTTTGTCCGCTTGTTTGTATGACAATTTCTCACAGTGCGTTACCATAGTTACCATAGGAATTGTTTTATTTTCATAATAAGCAAGAATTAGCTTAAAGCAGGGATGAGCAACCCGCGGCCCGCGGGCCGCATGTGGCCCGCGAGACCCTTTTGTGCGGCCCGCGAAGCTTTTTTCAAATTTAACTTATTTTTTTCCAAATGAATTCTCAAGAAAATTTATATGACTTGATCAAATAGGCACTTATCTGCATTTGCCTCACAATCATTCAGATTGATAACATTTTTCTGGCATTTTCAGCATTTATTATTTTCCGTTCAAGGCATAAATGCAATATTGTTTATTGGCATAACGTAATATTGTAGTTTTCTTTTTATTCAGAATACACTTATACAAATGACTCCTACGGTAGGACCTACTACTTTGAAAAGCCAAATCCATTAAAGTGAGCCGGAAGAGCAGCCAAAAATCGGATGCTACTCATGATCAAAGAAATTTCGAGTCCGTTAGTGAAGTCATTATTTTCGTTTCAATCAAAAATAAAGTTGTTTGATAAAAGACTCGCTCAGCCGGATTGTATCGCAAAAGCCCGACAACATTTACCCAGAATGAACCATTCTCCAGATTTTTTTCACAGAATGCACCATTTACCATAATTTTTTTCCCAGGATGGACCATATCCCAGTTTTTTTTTCCCCAGAATGGAACATTTTCTAGAATGCCAAAAAAAAATCTATAAAGTGGTTTTCTGAAATTCTGGAGATTTTCAATTCTGGGCAAACGTTTACGGCGAAATGGAGTAAAACCCTTAGCAGATATTTATCTTAAAAGTTAATCTATTCAATTCGGCTAAAAATATTGTTTTGTGAGCATTCAAATACTGGCAAAAAAAAATTTAACCTTGTGAAACATTTTTTATTTCTGAATATTTTCGAAAATCACGAAAGTTTTATAAAAAAAAGCCTGGGTGATCGATTTTAATTTTTTTTACCAACATCAGCTGATTCATGTTTGTAAGAAAAAATCAAAGTTGCCGAAAAAAAGTTCTTTATAAAAACAATAGACTTCTGAAATTCGGTGATTCTTCGGCGATTTTCTGTGATGCTTTTTTTCAGAAATTTTGATAGAAAATTTATAACAAACATTTATAACAAGTTATTTCACTTATAATTTGCATTCCACATTACCAAAGTCATAGTATAGCTTTAAAAATCCTATGCATATGATATCTACATAAGATTAAAAATTATGAAAATTTCGAAAAAAATTTCAGAATCAAGAATTTAATTTTGAAGATAGTTGTTTAAAAATATATGAAATTAAACAGTTTTCTGTAATTTCAACAACCTTGCTCATCATATCAATGCAATGGTCCAATACAGAATTTCAATTTAAAAAACGGGGGTTTTCCCGTTTATAGGATAAAAAATCTAAGCTTAGACAACGAGTTTTTATTGCGGAAAAAATCACAAATCTGATTATAAGCACGTGAATTTGTTTTATCTTTTCTACTTGAGATTTGTTTTCGTCAAAATTTGTAGTTATAAAAAATGACGTGAAGCTTTCCTAATTATAAAAATAAAAATTATTTTAAGTGCGGCCCGCCGACAACATTTCAAATTTAAAGTGGCCCGTTGGTTCAAAAGGTTGCTCACCCCTGGCTTAAAGGATAGACATGAAGTAAACATGAAAAGATATACTAGCAGATTTATTGAGGATTTAAATCATATTAATATTCGTTTTTTATAAAGTAATAATAGTAACTATCTGATCGAGCGATTCTATGTGCGTGCTTGTCAGAGTGAATAAAATAATTGCGGTGCCAAAAACGATGGGATTTTTTTTTGTAGCATCTTTATTTGGAACGGCTCGTACCTTTAGGCTTTAAGGAGCCAAACTCGTTTTGTTTGTTTACAATTGTGTGCTTAAATCTAGTTCATCACTTTTTATTAGAATAGAAAAGAATACAGATAGGGAAATATGAAAATGAAAAGAATCATAGACGAAGATCAATAGCTTTTAGGAAAAGGTATATTTCGAACATGTAGTCCAATTCTATCACGGCCAACACATCTCTCACTGGAACATAGGGTGGTTTTCCTCGGGTCCGAAGGGAGTCTACGAAATTCGTTCTAGCGACAAGCTGGACCTCACACTACCAAACAATATGCTCGATGTCATGGTAACCTTTGCCGCAACTACACAAATTGCTGCCAGCAATATCAAAACGATAGAGTACTGCGTCTAAGGAATAATGATTGGACATGACACGGGAAAATATACGAATAAAATCCCGACTCAGTATGGTTTTATTCCATAAAATTATAATATGCATAGATTGTTATAAAACTTCAGCTTTGTCGTACGGAAATTATTACTTTCTAGCAGTTTCAATGAATTTATACGGAAATATTGCCCAAAAACAGAAATTTTGTTCAAAACATAATCAGGCGCATTTAGCCCGCACGGTTTGAGGTTCGGCATTTTAGACAACACTTACAATAAAATCGTTTTCTTGGAAACAGAAGAAAATTTCTACATAAAAATTACTCCATTGTATAGAAAACAGATGCCCGCACACGTGTATATAGTTTTTGTACACATATTCGATGTGATATTTGATTAAATCAGTGTTCTGCTTAATAGGCGCATATAGCCCGCTCCTCCCCTACTGTATCGCACACTTAAACCATGTAGCGAATTATGTGGATATTTTCAAAATAATCAGGGCTGGTAAGTGATTATTTTCAAAGTCAACATAGACGGGGCATTCTTTAATGAACTTATTTGTAACAGTGATTTTGCATTCGTTTAGAAGTTAGAAACTACTCTTCTTTAATCTACCTAGAAAGTACATGAAAATATATTGCAGATGTTTTGAATTCACGTTGAAAATTTAGCAAAAGATGGCTTATCTTCATCCATTTAGGAACCCCGCGTTATGAATTCAAACGATTAGCTGTTGACAGTTTAAAAATTTAATCAATTCCGAAATATTATAATTAGTTTCAAACAAGCAAATACTGATTTCAGTAAAGCACCTAGCACCACTGGAGAGGCCGCCATCAAATATAAATTTGAGGTTATGGCTGAGGCCAATTTTTCGCCAATACTTTCGTCCGTATATACCCTAATAGACATAAATCTAGTTTGAACATTTTGCTCAAGTAGCCTTTCGAAATTAATAATCACCAATGGGTTCATGACCTCACACCTGATGAGGAACCGGAGTGATAGTAAATTGAATCGATCTTTAAGAGGGAGTATTCCTGCCAAAATTTCAAGACTCATGTTATGCGTTGAGGGCATACAGCCCAGAGCGATGCGGAGACAACGGTATTGGATACGCTCGAGTTTGATGAGGTGAGATTTTGCAACTGACAGGAAACAGAAGCTACCATACTCCATCACTGATAGAATGATAGTTCGATACAATTTTAAAAGATCTTCTGGATGGGCTCCCTACCAGGTGCCAGTGATTGATCGGAGAAAATTGATTCTCTGTTGGCATTTTCCTTTCAGACACTCAATATGGGCCCTCCAGGTACACTTGGAATCAAACCAAACCCCAAGATACTTGAAACACCTCGATTGAGTTATCGTTCTGCCTAGGAGTTGAAGCTTAGGCTGAGCAGGTCTACGTTTCTTGGAGAAAACAACCATTTCCGTTTTCTGAGGAGAAAACTCAATCCCAAGCCCCAAAGCCCAGGAAAACGATGGGAATCTATATTATGCATTATCCATTATTCAAACAAAACAAAGAAAACAATTTGAGAAAATCATTTGAACCTTAATTTTTTTTTTCGTCGAAGCACATCAAATTTTGTTTAATGCTTCTAAAAAAAATGTTCATTATTTTGATGAAAATAATAATGGAAAATTCGTTTTCGGATCAGAGATAACAACATTATCGCTAAATTAGAATTTTGTTGGCAAATATTGTGAATACATCTCTACTAAAACCGGCAATTTTCAAGAAAGTTCGGAAATCCTTGGTGATGCGTGTCGAGACCGACTGGCTTGACGGCCATCTTATGCTGCCTTTAATATCCTTTTCGCTGGATCTGAATTTCGCGCCCTCCTTACTCACTAAAATACGTCTATGAACAAAACTCTCAATTTTTCCGTCATTGTTGTTCAACCTCTCCTACTTTTTCCTTCTCTTTCCTTCTGAGGGGCTCTGGGGGCACCCTTACCTGATTTCCTTTCAATACCGCCATCTGTTAAAAATAAGTAGGTTTTATATAAATACATCCGATATGGCAGATTTGTATCTCTCTAGCGGAAAACTACGCAGGAGGTGCTAAATTGATCCATTGGATCATTTATTCGATTTATAGCTTTGAACGCTCATGAAACTCAATATTTTTTCAACATTTTTTTTTTATTTCATTCAACGTTTGAGAATAAGTTTCAATGCTTTCGAGAACTATGTTTTCATGAATATAATAAAATTCATCATAACAGATCTTCCAACAGATTACTAATTTTAATAAGAAGAATCCACAGTTTCTTGAGCTCATCAGCGCCTCTATTTGCCCAGGTAAACTAAACATAATTAGACGGATTCGCGCTTGCCAAATGACTCTCTTAACATCCTACATACATATGTGTGTATGTCTCTATGTGAACTCTCGCCTCACCCAGTATCTAGCATTCGCAATTCTGTTTTCCGTTTCCGCCTGACTAATTGCGTGCCCCTTAACCAGCCACGTTGTGCAAATTCTAGCTATAATCACAAAATTAAACTTCATTTATCCGCTTGCCAGTGTCGCGGCTTCCGGCATCGTGATCTCTTCGCTTCCGACCACGCTAGTTACTCGAATATGACAATCATTGAACTTGTCAAGGTTGGCACGACACTTTTCCACGACATTATAGTTATGCTGACAAATGGCTTGTGTAGATACTTGAGCTGAAAATGTTGTTTTGGGTGATGGGTGGATTAAGATGTTTTTAACTAGATTTTATGAAATTCGTTTTTGGTAGAAGTTGAAGGAAACAAAATTCGTTAAACTCTTTGAACAACTACCCTATATAGGCCCCAATTCAAAACCGGCCCTGTGCTCATCATGATTTTATCAAAATCAACTGCCTCGTGGTTTGACGCTTGTCACCTTATCATCAAATGATTGAACCCGATTTTGATGTCACAGCAGAGCGCGTGGAGGTATCTTCCTGCTCCTGGAAACACTGGATTAATTCGATGCTCCAGAGCTCCCAGAAGCCAAGCACAATTTCCATTTTCACTTTTCCCAGTGAGCATAATCGATGGCGATTACCATATTCCACACCCGCCCCGCAGAATGACAATGCCCAACCCCAACAACACGTTTCACAATTCCAATCAAATCCCAATGGGGCTGAGGACGAGCTGTCAAATCGAATGAATGAATGAACAATAAGCGAACGAAAAGGGTGGAGCCCTCCCTCTTCATCGATGAGTGAGTTTGAGCTCATCGACGAAAGCCAAGGCGGCCTTACTATAGGAAAGTACGATGTGGATCCACCATGAACCACCAGCCGGCTTAAATTGAATTTGAATATATCATTAAAGTGGCTACGAAACCCTACGAAAACCCTGTCTAAGCTTCAATTCACAGGTTAAACAGTACACCTTCTCACACATACGCACTTACAAACACACATACATTCTGGTCGATACAGCCTGTGTATGGTACGGAAAAGGACGTCTAAGTGTTCCTTGATTGTCCTTTTGTAATCAAATTCCCTCTAATTATGACTCTTGCGACAACTGCAGACTATATCGGTGTGGGAGGATTGAAACACCTACAAGCTACTCTATTTCAAACTCACACATGCGTTTCTCATACATGTAAGAAAGCTGGTAGAAATTGGGATAAGGTGACCAGTTGATGACTTAATATGAAACATTATTTTTCATTAATTTTGACAATTCAGACCATTTTGAAAATTTCTTCGATTGAAAATTATTAACATTATAAAAATTTGGACGATTTTTCAAATTTGATTTTTTTTTAAATTTCAAGAATGTTAAGAGATTTGAAAATTTTAAAAAATTTTTATTTTTTTTTAATTTGACAATTTTGACAATTTTGACAATTTTGACAATTTTGACAATTTTGACAATTTTGACAATTTTGACAATTTTGACAATTTTGACAATTTTGACACGACAATTTTGACAATTTTGACAATTTTGACAATTTTGACAATTTTGACAATTTTGACAATTTTGACAATTTTGACAATTTTGACAATTTTGACAATTTTGACAATTTTGACAATTTTGACAATTTTGACAATTTTGACAATTTTGACAATTTACAATTTTGACAATATTGCAATTTTGACAATTTTGACAATTTCGACAATTTCGACAATTTTGACAATTTTGACAATTTTGACAATTTTGACAATTTTGACAATTTTGACAATTTTGACAATTTTGACAATTTTGACAATTTTGACAATTTTGACAATTTTGACAATTTTGACAATTTTGACAATTTTGACAATTTTGACAATTTTGACAATTTTGACAATTTTGACAATTTTGACAATTTTGACAATCTTGACAATTTTAACAATTTTGACAATTTTGACAATTTTGACAATTTTGACAATTTTGACAATTTTGACAATTTTGACAATTTTGACAATTTTGACAATTTTGACAATTTTGACAATTTTGACAATTTTGACAATTTTGACAATTTTGACAATTTTGACAATTTTGACAATTTTGACAATTTTGACAATTTTGACAATTTTGACAATTTTGACAATTTTGACAATTTTGACAATTCCGACAATTTTGACAATTTTGAAAATTCCGACAATTCGTTTTCTGTAGACTTCTTCAATATTCTTAATTTGCAAGATGGGCTTTTCATGATATTTTTTTTTTTCAAGCTGGTCTGCGCAATCGGGTTCGAATCAAGTGATTTGTCAAATATCTGGCCACTCTATTCAAAAGGCTCATTCAACCAGAGTGTGAGTAGTTATTCTTGGTCGGTCCTAAGGTGATAATAGGATTTTTGATCTTCACACCTTACAAATTCTGTGCAGCATTATGATTCTATGGACTGCTTGAAGCTAGGTATGGAAAATCCTTTGCCGCAGGACGACGAGACGTGTAATTACAAGCGCACAGACGACAACACATTCAACCTCCACCCTCCGAATCAGGTAAATTGTGCTCATTTTCATCATCGTCATCATCATCGCCATCTCGCTTATTTCGTCCTTTTGATAGCTCCTCGACGACCGGTTGGCTTTCAATCGGAAAGAGGTGTTGATGTTTTGTTTTCCGTACTCTTTAAATGTTTAGTCTGAAAGGCTTTTCTTGGGCAAAGAATAGTAGTCTGCCCATGGATGGAATCTCAAAAAGAAGTTGGTACGTTCAGCAATTTCAAAATTTCAATTGCTATCCATCTAAAATTTGGATTTTTCAAGAAGTATTTAGCTTCAGTAAAGCGGAAGTGTATTTTAAATCTTGAAAATTCATATTCATGAATTTACAAAAGATCAAAGAGAGTATTAATAGAAAGTGAGCAATTTCTGATAGGATTGATTGTTCCCTAAATAAAGAACTTAAATGATTTTTGTCATTTATCTTCAACTTGAAGTATGAACACCTGTGGGTTACGTTTGCAATTTTTTTTGTGCCAAAGATTATCAGATTTTTCAAACTCGCAACTGGGCACACATATTTCTCTGGTTAACTTTTATGAGATTTATTCTTATGCCTAATTAAGGGATAAGACTAGTTCTTGTATCATTCCAATATAATATCTGCTTCGCTTACCAAAATCACTGCATCCTCGACCGGAAACAAGAACCGAAACAACTTGGAAGAGTATTCAACTGGTTAAAGTATTTTACGCAGTTCCTGGCAGTTGCAGGAAGTTGTCACTTGCCAACCGACAAAAATGTCCCCCCTCACATCTTCCTTCGGCACCCACAAACACGGGACAATAAGCAGACGGATTCCCAGGAAAAGTGGCTCTCCCCTTAGTAAAAGAGTTCGGAAAGTGAATATTCTCGCTCGGCACTACACAGATGTGACTTTTCTGCAACACTAGCGTTAAATTTTCCGCAACAATTATAAAACACAATTAGATTTTTGTCACGTACAAAATTCTACTCCTGGATTTGTCCGTGTCCTTTGGACGCGTCGGCTGGCACCGGAATTGGAAACTTTTTTCCCCGCCCAATCCCGCTCGGTGTGCTTCGGATTCTGTTTAGGTGAATCCACTCTACTGGTTCTTTTTTACGATTATTTCACTCCCTCTGAGTCATTGAAAAACAGTTTAGCTTTCGATAGTTTTTCTATTTTCATTCTCTTGGCTGAGGAGAGTGGGGGCTGACGAGGGAGCCAACTTCCTATTTTTCCATTACTATCAGTTCGATTTGTGTAAAACTACCTTCGGATTACATCCTGAAGTAGAGAGAAACACGTAGAACTTGCGATAATGATGATCGCTTGAACGGGCAACTAGGAAGTGACTATTCTTGGGATTTTTTTTTTCAAACGATGCTGTTAATTGTTCAAGCGCTCTACAGAAGATTTAATTGAAACCGTATCACTTTTTTACAAACAATATTCAGATGTTATGATGAAAAAATAACTCTTGATGAGATGTATAAGTAACAGCACACCCATGGAACTCATGAAAATTTCTTCCTATACGCTTAGTGCTGCCCTCTTCTGAGCAGGCTTGTAAGTGGTCACCATCGTTTGAATTTTTCCGGAGACTACCATCACACATCGTTCGTGACAATCGTGGAGAGCGCAATCGTTTGATCGGAGAACAAAAAAATGTCAAATGAAATTTTGATCTTTTTTTGTGGTTAGTCGTTTGACTTTCATCCCTCTTGCGTAGATAATCGAGATAATCGTTCCACCTTGTTCGACCAACACATCCAAACATCACCCGGCGCTGCAGAGTGGCGAATTTTTTTTTCAACAGGAGTGAATAGAAAAGATTGCACTTGCTTATTAAGTCTGTAAGTTCTGCTGCGTGAAAGAGATAGGCGATGTCGTAAACTGTCGGGAATAGGCGATGGAAGCGCTGACGAATTTGGGTGATGGTTTTGCATTAGTGTAAGTGGGATGCAGCTATATTTTCACCCAACTTTTGACAGTTCTAAAGGCGTTTTTCTTAGGGAGAGAAAGAATAACTTTTCGCTTCCATCGCCCATTATGGTCGTTTGACCATCAAATTATCCCTCTCATGTACCAAGACACGAAATTTCGTTCGACAATCACACAAAGAAGAATGAATGTCGTTTCGTTTGATGGAAGTCGAATGTTCGGAAAGTTTTCGGTCACATTCGTTTGATGGCACGAACAATGAAACTGATAAAAGCAGGCTGTGCGACTGTCAGAGAAAATGTCGATGGTTTACAAGTCTGCTTCTGAGAGAAGGGTTCATAACAGACGACAATATTCATCCAAAAAGCGTCCTTCATTTTTCTTTTCAACGTTGTATCTGTTACTTATTTAGTGAATTGCAAATACAACTACGGGCAGGCCAACCATGTGATGAGAACCGTAAAAGATACAGCATCAAGAGGAGGCATTAAGCGTGGACAACCCTGCCAAATGCTGCATATAAATTTTTTATACAATAATGGTTTTATAATACATTGATGAAATGATCAAATTTAACAGATAAATTTATGGAAAAAACAAAAATAATGAATTGATCTCACAAAAAACTGCCAAAGCTTGACGCAGATACAAACATGTTATATATTTAATGCCATCACGGAACCCTTTTCCTGCTGTGATGGCTCTTATGGACTTCAGCAAACTTGAAATTTTATTGACAATAGCTTCTTCGTGCTGATATGAACCTAATTTTTCCACTGAATCAAAAAAAAAAAAATCTTGAAACACAAATGCATTCACAAAATACCTTAAACATGTTTCCAGAATTAGGTTTTTCTTAACTTTTACTGAACCACAAATTTCTTCCAAAGCAACTTGTTTCCAACTCGTAACTTTCACATGAACGATTTCTTTTGCAAACTTTTAACATTTGAACTGTATTTGGTTAATTTTTGTTATTGTTCTATCAAATTATAACAAAATTTGCGCAGCCAAAAAAACGCGTGTTTATGGTTTAGTAAACGCCTACTATCGATTAAAATATTTTAATAGTAAGAAAAAAAATCGAAAATGTTTATTGCTTCATAAACATGGCGAGCTATCCTGAATACCTATTTCACTTACACCACTCTTGAAGACAGCATTTACAAGTTTAATTTGTAGAATTATCGATATTGATTAAAATTTAAATATTCTTATAAAAGAGAATCACTTCACAGCTCAAACACGGGTATGTGAAGAATAATTTCAGTTCGGAAAATGGCATTCTATTGAGTTGGGAGTCTTTCTACTCTCTGTCGTATAATTTTAAACATATGACTTAAGGATGACCATGATCTCAATCAAATCTTACTTGAGAACAAATGATTCATTTCAGATGTTTTTCAACATAAGTTCAACAAAGTCAGTTGAACATTTCATAACCTAAAATAACAATGATTATTTTTTTGTCGATGCAACACAATTTTCACTGAATCAATTTTCTTAAAAAAAAAAGGCGAAAGGATTGGAAGCTGGGTAAAAACTAAATTTTAAACAAATAACCAAACTTATAGATTCCCGAATACTGAAAAATGACTCTCTACAAAACCACCTTTATTTTTATGTATTTATACACATTCAGAACTAAAAATAAGTTCTCCCTAACTGTAAAGTTTTCTTAAGCTAAATGAAGAGTTATGAAAAATATTTGTCCATGCTATATAAAGAGTTTAGCTAAAACGTTCGCGAGCCAGATTACTGAATCTATTCGATCATACATATGTCTATTTTTTATTTCATCATCTAAAAATGCTTTTTAATAATGAAATTGATTTTTAAATTACAGTTTTGGGTTAACTCATAAACTTTGCATGTTATTTGGACAGTTTGGATTTGGTGGCCCATGATTCCCCACCATTTTTCAAAATCCAAAAAATATTGCTTTTTTTAAACAGTCAGATTTAGGGGAAAATAACTTATTAAATATTTACAAAAATTCCCTAATGATTCCTTGAAAATGTAGAAAACCGTGCCATTTTTTATTTTAATTTTATCTTTAATAATAAAGAAGTTTTTGAATAAAGAAAAAAGTGGCCCATGATTCCCCACTCTCCCATATTTTAATAAACATGTGGGATGAAAAAATGGAAACACTTTTTCTAGGACAAACTAGTAGCTAACAGTAGCTTTGAACATTTAGAAGAGCGGGTAGTTACAAACGCGTGAATTTAAAAAAAAACTATTCGTTTGATCGAAAAACTTTCTTCGAAGGACATAGAGATATTAAGGCGTAAGCCAAAGTGTTGCCAGTTTCTCTCACGAAAAATAATGACCATAAAAACATATGTAAGTTTTTCAAAAAACCTAACTTGAGATTATTTTTCGTTCCATTATAGTCGTTTCCAGTGTTGGTAAATTTCGCCCGTCACGCTTGACTCGACTAGTTTTGTTTCATCAAACGACGGGCACTGTTCTCAATTGACGGAGCCTCACTTTTCGCATGACGGATAAAGCACGACAACAATCAACATTTCTCCATCATCGACTGGCGAAGCTCCTACACATGGTCAACATTTCTCCTGAGAGTGACTGGCAAATCTCATCACACTTCGATCGGCTTCTGACGGCAGGTACAACTAATTGAACGACTTGCTGGCAGAGAGCAACAATAGCAATAAAAAACTGAAAACGAGCTTGCTGGCAGGAGCAACAATAATAATAAATGCGTTTCTTTTTCGTCTTCAGCTCGGTCGACGACTCGCTCGAATGCGATTGGTAAATGCTGACTATGAAATTTTTTCAGCTTCAAACGACTGGGGGTTGAATGACTGGCAAACGAAGTGACTGGTCGTTAAGGAACAGTCAATTGATTTTGACGGACCAAGAGGCTTCACAGTCACAGCTTCACGCCTCATGACGATGAGTTTTGCCAAGCCTGGTCGTTTCACCGACTTTGTGGCATTTGCGACTTTTTATCAAAGTTACAGTTGGCGGACAGTTATTAAAAATTTTATCCCGTACAACTGTGTTGGATGTTTACTCTTGGGCTCGAGCTCACGAACATCGGCTCAGGAGCAACTGACTCGCCAACTAAGCTATATCACAAGCCCATCGGAGATTATTGTTGAGTTGCGCTTCTGTTGAGTTTTTTTTAACTCCACACAAGCTGAATTCCGTGGAGCTTGGTCGAGTGCAGTGTTGCGTTATTTGAAAAGTGGTGTCTTTTTTGTCGTATTCGTAAAGTGTTATATTCAGTTATTAAAATTCCTGTTCTTTCAAGGGAAAATGAAGGATTTGTCCAAATCAACGCAACTTTCAACGCATTCTTGGTGGTACCAACAGAACCCGATTAGCAAACGAGTACTGTATATAATGTAAACATATGTATAAAGATTTTCGCAAACCGGCCTACTTAGGTTTCTGAGCTCTGGCGTCTCATGACTCAACATCATCATGAACCATCATCAGCATCGATACGGCAATAATCTGGTTCAAGAAATTTATATTTTTTTGCAGTTTTGCATTGTTGATTGAAATAAAGAAATAAGTTGCAAATCCATTTTTTTTAATTGTCTGCTATTTGGACATTCGGTTCGATAAAATAGATAATATTGAAAGTGAGGTTGAATAAGAGTAATGAATATGAGAAATATGACTGAAAAAAGACATTGTTAGTTTTGCTCACTGGGTTCTAATTCCACAGTGTTCACAAGCAAACAATCAAGGATACAGCTCACACTATTTTTCCATATTTTGGATAACGGATTTTGAATAAGCATTAACAAATAGAATTTCAGAAAACTCATTAGAAATAAGATCATTCATTAGAAATATAAAAAATCGGTTCATCCTGTAGTCCTGTGCAAGTTTCATAGCTGTTGAGGAGAAATCCTGACAAAATGACTGCTGGGACCATAAATTCTTTTCAATTTGAGCTACGATTCCTGAATTTTAACCATTTATTCCAACGTCCTTCTAGTTCCTTGATCTATTCTGAACTTTCTCCAATCCTAACCAGTTGGATGAATTGAATCTTAAGCCAAAGAAGTGTGGTAGATTCATGGTATTGCATTTTTGGCTGATTTTGGAAAGGAGCATTGAGCAATTATTGGGGTCTTATCTTTGAATTTTTACCCAATTTTTTTTCATCAAGATTCTTGGGAATCTATGGCTCGTGTTTTTACGCAATAGTTCAAGATTGATTCCAAATTACACTGGATGTTGCACAGCATGTTTGAACGTGCATATTATTAATATTTTACATAGTTAAATTTGAAAATATTTTCAATTTTAATCTTCAACGTTAAATATCTAAGAAGTTTACACTAAATCTTCATCACTGTTCATCCTCGTTCCCTGTAATTGATAAAATGGTTTTTAAGCAGTTTATAATGTAAACAGAGCTAAACACAATATGTCACTTGGAAACCTCACCAAAGTGACTTATTGTGCCCACATAATTTACAACTAATCGACGAAGAGTATGGAAAAAGAAAACTTAGTATGTAAGCATGTATTTTATAGATGCCTTCTCATAATCTATGCTTATATGAAAAGTTATTTAATTTGTCAAAAACAGATCAACTACACTGAATGGAAGTCGACAGGCACCTTCTAGTACAAATTGAAGAATTTGACCCAAGCTGTGATACAGATGTTTATTTTACATCAACAATCTTGTTCATATACCAGCATGTTGATCTACTCCTTAAGTTAATACAAAATCATAGCCGAATTGATAAAAGTGAGTTGAGTTGGTTATTGAATAATTTTTAACACCTTTATTTCAAGCGTTGCTCTTCGAATGCTTAATATTTAATTTAAGGAATATTGATGATGTCACTTTCTATGTCCAAAACAGGAAAACTATAACAGAATTCTTTGATGAATAACTATGAACTGAGCTGTACAAAGGTATGTTTTTAAAATTTGCCAGCAGACCTGATCGGTTTAGGTCATATTTAAAAAAATACATTCACATTGTTAATCTACTTCCTCATAGATCGATCTAATCGCATTATAAAATTTAAACATCCAATTATAAGAGGCCGAGTTGAGCTAGGGACATTGAAAAATCTATTCAATTTCATAATTCAAAAATCCATCAGTCATCAGAAATGGTATAATTTTAGTTTGCATATGCTATTGGTCTTTGAAATCATTCCAAATAATTAATCTAAACATAATGAATTCAAAATCAAGAGAATAACAACCATACTAATCCTTCAAAGTTTCAATAGGAAACTGAGCTGGTTTAGGATATCAGGAGCTCAGGTTTCAAGTGGTTTTTTCGCCTACTAAGATGGTTTTTAATACCCCATTACTATTCCCCCACATTCAGCGTGGAGATTTGTGGGGGAATGGCGTACAGCCATTCCCCACTTGTGCTGCACTTTCTTTCCTCCTATCGACTACAAGGACTGAAAGAAGGAGGTTCTCAAAACTGTGTTGCATAGTGCAATATTGACTATTTCGACCAATCACGGAGTGCAACCATTATGCCATTGGTCAGGAGGGCCATAGGTAGACCGTAGATGATAGCACGCTCAAGCTCAAGATTACAAGAAAAACTCTTGTTTTTATCATGATATCTTATGTGCAAAGATAAACCGTCATTAATCCATATTAGTAATGTAATGATTTCTTATTTTTATCACAGAGGCGAATCCTTTGCAAAAACGTGATATTTTCCACGTATTTACCTCGATTTGATAGGAACCTTTTAGCGAGCAGCGATGCTTGATTTGTACTTCGTGGGCATCCCAGAGAGTCTTTTTATTTACCATTTTGGCAAAAAAAAAATCAGAAAAATCACAGTTCATGGGTTTTTAAGTCATCAATGAAGGATTTCCGAGGAGATAGTGAAAAATTATTTTAACCATGTCCCTTAGTATCGAGAATAGCTCAAAAACACTTTAACTTAAAAATCTGAAAAAATAGGCATGGCAGTTTTTTATAACCAACACAATGCTGCCAAAATTTCGCTTATCCATACCCTAGGAATGTAGCTAACACAATTAAGTGCTTGAATTCGTAGCTGTAAGCTTGTGGAAAAAAGGGGCACTACTAAATACTTTTTATTATTAGGCACTATCTTAAGCTGCCTTCTTGTACTCATCCACGAGATAATAACTATTACTTCTATTTCAAAAACTTGTTACTTCAAAATTACATGTGTGAAATGGTGCAAGAGGCAAAAAACACACTTTCTAAATAAGTTGTTTATTCAATCAGTTTACTGTGAATGAAAATTGGAAAGTTTATGCCATTAAACCAGCATATTGTCATAAGACTTATCCAGATTGACAAGTCCTAACTTCTGGAATTGAAATGAACGTCCACTGCTACTGCTAAAGAAGATCAACCTAAACTTTGTTTCGAATTCTGTCGACGTTCGGTATTGATACCAATAAGTTAAGTTTCGTTCGCCTCTCTTCTACAGAAGACAATCGAATTCAAGAAAAGAAAATGATTTTAAACCAGCAATTGAGAAGTGTGTTAATTGAAGGAAAAGTTTGGCACAAGTCATGAAGTGCGATTAAACTTTTGGCTATACTATAAGTAACTATTTTGTTTTGTTCATCTTAAAGACTTATGATATGTTATCTTATCTGAAAAAAAGATTAATTGTCAACATGTTATAAAATCAAATTGTTTGTTATATTAGATTCATTTTCAAATAAGACGAAAATTTGTCATCAATCCAGGAATAAGAATTCAACACATAGAACAACTTTCAAAAGTCTCCTCCAAAACAATCGAATCACAAATGCCCCTGTGTCCTGTTCCGTTCGTAATGTCGCGTATTCTTCATCCAAAGTTTAGTTCGCCCAATTTCACCTGTCATTTGGATGATGCCGATCTCTTGGTTGACCCACATTCGACCTCAGGCCATTCGCAGTTTCCACTCACCCGACTAAGTAGAAAGGTTCCTCCGGTGTCATTAAACGAAAGTATTTTCGGAAATTGACTGATAAGAGAGTCGTTAAAGTTTACGAACTCTCATATCCGGTTCGGGTGTTCGGCCTTTTGGTTCGAGCCTTAGTTTTGCCTGGAAGAAAACGGTGAACCGGACCGGAAGAAAATCCAATCATCTTCTGGGGCTGTCCGGCACTTATCAGTTTGGGCCACACAGTTGACGGAAATTCTTTCAGCAGCACAGATTTAGGTCTTAGAGGTGTTTCAATTTAAATCGAGTGAATAGAAAATTGAGAAAATAGCCTATTGACATCAATAGAGGAATCGATCGAGGAAAGAATTTTATTGTTGAAGTAAAATTAAAGGTATTCGATTAGAGAAAGGAAAACTTCTGAGAAGAGAAAATGAAAAATTTTGCACAAAGAGGAAGGAAAAAATTATTTACAGCCAAGCTGATTCGAAAATTGGCAAAATTAACATAAAAGCAGTTTCCCCATCGACGACGTTGCAGCGGAAGAGAAACAAATTGAACAGGAAAATTAAATCGTTAAACTTGGCAGAAAGTCGGCAAAACTCAGCCCAGCAAAGTTACACCCCAAAGGTACATGACTCTTCTACCGCACAAATTTCTCGAGATGGCAAAATTTCTGCCATTCATTGGCCTATAAAGAGCTCTGCATTCATAAGGAGAGGGAAAAAAATGCAAGGTGCTGTTATAAGGATCTTTCCATTTAGCTTTTTTTTTAAATTTTCTATCAATGTGCAAACTGGAAGGCTTTAATTTAAATCTTGAAATTTATGATTCCCTATGAATTTTTAGATTCAATCAATGTTTATGAATTTTCAAATATATCAGCTTGATCAGTTCATTCATTTCAATGTAATTTATAATTTAAAATAAGACGTTTTTGATATTTGTAGTTATTTTTTTTCACAGCTTCTCGTTTTTCGTAAGAAACTTCACCTTCAGCATAATTTCCAAGGTGATTTGAAAGGTGAAAACATAACACTCCTTCTAAAGCAGCGACTTATTCAGCATTTCGGCGACTCAAACGAATATGAGCGACAATAAATTTTCAATTTGAAACGAAATTACCCACCGGCCCATTTCCGTTCCAATAAAAAGTGGCTAAATTTTGTTTCCCCACTCACTCTTTCAGACGAAACGAAGGCAAGCAATTGAAGAATTGCAATTGGAATAATAATTCCCACCAAATGCTGGTTGTAATATGAGGTGGTGAAACAAAACGAAAGTTTCACGTTTGAATTTGCTTGCCTGGTTTTCAGAATTGTTCGAATTAAATTTTGAGCGCTCTGTGTCGACAATAAAAGCCGAGTCGAGTCGAGTTTTCCAGGCGCAATTGAAAAGTTTTCTTTCCCATTGTTTGATGTGGAGGTGGGAAGGAGCCAAAATTAGGCTGCTTTGAAGGGGAATGACGAAAAAACGGTAAGGGAGCCCATTGGCAATACGAGCTGAACTGATTGGTTTTCAAAATTTCTGGAGCGTTAATTCTAAGTACTTGTTGGGGAAATTTACGAGTTCATTAGTGAATAGCTTACACTTCGTGGAATCTCGAGGAATGCAACCTTCCGGCTTGTAATCAATTGAAAATTCTAAGCAACTCTGCTCAGTAAGTACATATTTGCAGTGTAGCGATAAAATTAAAATATTAAGTACAGCCTACTTCGGTCTACATAGTCCAAAATCTTATGAATCCAATTACTCGGTCTGTTGATAGCAATAAAATAAAAACCCAAGTAGGCTTATCTCATCCATATCTCACTACCAGCACCGGGCCGAAACAAAGCGGAAAATGAAACTCAATATGGGGGCTGCAAGTGTAATCTCATTTTTCGATGTCTTTTTTCTCTCTTTCATTTTTGTCGTACCTACTGAAAACTAAGATGATTGCCGCACCGAGACCATGGGAGGCTCAATTAAGAAAGAAAATTGGCTTTTCCATCTCTCCACTTGGGTCTGAGCTTTGTACCAACCCATGAGAGCACGAGAGGTCGAGATTACATCATCATGTTCTCGATGGCCGTAAAGTTATAGACACTTTGCTATCATTATTTTTTTTCAATTTTTATTCGTTTGAAATTAAATTTTAACTTACATATAGTCTCACATTCGTTTTGTTGGAAAAGTTGAAATATGGAAAGTGGGAAATGAGAAAGTTTTCCTGCATGCACCTATGGTCATTTGATGCAAAGGCTGACAAAACAACATATCGAATCAATGCACGCATATGCTTTGAACATAAAGCATGAAAAAATTTTATGACTTAAAAATGTAAAAAAAAATTAAAAATTTACATAAGGTTTTGATTCGCTACTTTGATGTAATATTTTTACAGAAGCTCAAAACCAAAAACTGGTAGTTTTTGTTTCAAATTTATCAATTTCCAACTAAACCTCAAAAATGATTAGAAAGTGGAATAAGGAGTATTTTGGTACCGTAATCCGGGGTAAGATTGATCACTTTATTCAATATTTTTCGATTATTTTTTCTGTTAAGGGGAATGTGGCATGTTCCATATTTTTAAAATCAGTACTGGACCCCAATAAATGTAAAACATGGTTGCAGAAATGTATAAGACCACTTTAAATTTGATTAAAAAATCGATTTCGTCTCTGTTTTGAATTTCATGCTTTGAGGATACATTGATCATTTTCTATTCTGACGATTTTTACGAGTTTTCTCGATCACCATTCTAAAAGGGCTAGAAATGATTTATTTTGTACACAGAAATCCTAAGTCTAAGATTAAAAGAATTTTGAAGAATTTAACGTTATAAATAAAAGGATCTTAAGTTTTATTTTCATTTTTAAACTGTTTAGGATTTCAGTGAACAATCATTTCTGGTCATCGACCAAAGATAAAGCGCCTTTACTCGCTCTTGAAAATAAAAAAGAGAAACGGAAATTATCAGTAGATCATGAAACCTTTCGAGGTCTGTTTAGAGCTCGAAAAGTTTTTTTTTGTTTTGCATAAAAAATATTCCCCCTCACATTTATTCTGCATGATATATGCACAAAAAATAAAAAAAAAATCTGGAAATGTATCGGAATTATTAACATTATATTGCAATCTTCTTGTGCATACAGTAGTCATAGAACAGGCTCACCAACTTTACCAAACGCTTCATAGTTTATGTACAAAAACTATATAAAATCATACAATGCAGAAGATTAAAATCGTAAGAAGGTTGGATCTCACCAAATAGGTCGACAGCAACAATTTTTCGCTGATTTGGAATCATACATCCAAAAGCCACGATTTCTCAAATTTTTGTCTATTATCCGGTGATCACACATGCTTAATATTAGGAAAAACCACATCACATTGTGGAAATCATGTTATTTCACTATCATATCAACCTAAAAACTTTCTTTGAAACCCAGCTTATATTCCACCATGATTTCCTAGCTCCTGTTTTCTATGCTTCTGCTTTTGTCTTGGTTTGAGTTTGACTTGATAAAAATCTTCTTTTTCACTTCATTTAGTGAAAATCTTCATGAAGAGAATGGTATGCTATTAACACTTCGGTCTGCTTCCGATTAGTTTTGCACATTTAAGCAAGCGTTGAGAACTTATATTCTGTACTTCATGTTGTCATGACCAGGCTTGGCAAATGTCATCGTCATGAGGCGTGAAGCTGTGACTGTGAAGCCTCTTGGTCCGTCAAACTCAATTGACTGTTCCTTAACGACCAGTCACTTCGTTTGCCAGTCATTCATTCCCCATTCATTTGAAGCTAAAATAATAACCTAGTCAAGCAATCGCATTCAAACGACCGATGACGAAAAAGAAACGCATTTTTTATTATTGGTGCTCCTGCCAGCAAGCCGAAGACGACCAAAGAGGAAGAAGAAAAGCATTTATTATTATTGTTGCTCCTGCCCCGACGAAAACGAGCTTGCTCGTTTTCAGTTTTTTATTGCTATTGTTGCGCTCTGCCAGCAAGTCGTTCAATTAGTTGTACCTGCCGTCAGCAGCCGATCGAAGTGTGAAGAGATTTGCCAGTCACTTTCAGGAGAAATTTTGACCATGTGTAGGAGCTTCGCCAGTCGATGATGGAGAAATGTTGATTGTTGTCGTGCTTTGTCCGTCATGCGAGTAGTGAGGCTCCGTCAATTGAGAACAGTGCCAGTCGTTTGATGAAACAAAACTAATCGGGTCAAGCGTGACGGTCGAAATTTACCATCACTGGTCATGACAATGAAATAAAATTTCTGTTTATAACTAGCGAAAACATTCACTTTACCGCCATGATAATTGCTGTTTTGTGATAACTAATTGCATAGACTTTTCCGAAATGATCCGATGTAGTGTACAACATTTAAAATCTCTTTTTCTCCACACGAACGCAGACATTACCCAACTGCTGATTTGTCACATATTTCACCTCAAGTATCTTTATCTTCTATCCCTTTAACTTTTCTTCAAACTTTATGTTATTCTCCGCCGGTAAGGCAAAATATTTAAGTTTTATTTTGCCTTACCGGCGGAGAATAACATATAGTTTGAGGAAAAGTTAAAGGGACCAATTCGAAATTAGGGGGTTTGATTCTTCGGACACCAAATTCTTGGCCGTACTGTTTCTAAATACGCTGTAAACTGTAACTCCATGTTGTGAATAGAAGCTATTTTATCGAAATTTATCCACGTTTATCTTCACTTTTCACGATTTCAAGTTAAAATTTGGAAATTTTTCGCACGGGAACGAAAAACAAAAACACGTGCGTTTCGATTCAGCCAACGCCTACTTCCCTCCTTAAAACATTTTCCAAATAGTTTGAGCTAAAAACTACAAATGAAATTTTTTCTTTTCACATTCCTCTAGGCCCACTTACTATTTCCATTTTCCTTTTTTTTCAAATTTAACCATTTGATAAGGTTTCTATCCATTTGTCCAATACGGGCTTACTCTTGGAAAATGTCCTTCTATTTTAAATATCAAAAATTACTCGTTTGCTTCTAAATGCTTTTTGGTTTCATCAGGAAAGCTTTTTGTTTGCAAGCCTTGGAAAAAGTAGATAATTTAAGAATTTTAAATTACATTTTTAATAACAGGAAAAAATTTCAAATTCATACCAAATTTTGTCTATTTGAAAAAGAATTTATAGGCTTTCAAACGTAGAAAACAGTTTTCAAAAGTTCAAACTATATACTGAGTTATTGATGATAATGAGCATAAACTTATTGTTGGTCAAAGATACCCCGGTGATCAAAGTTTCCCCGTTTTACGGTATGCCCCCATGTTTGTAAAAATGCCCTTCTTCCAAAAACAGCCAAATTAGAATAAATTTCGTATAAAAGTTTTCAGTTTCTAGCATTTTTTTCGAAATTATACGAAAATATTGCAAGAGAAACAAAAGTTTGCAAAACATCATGGGTTAAACCAACCTTTCTCCCATGAAAATCCAGTAAAAGCAAGCGAAGTATTGAACTCTACTCTGAAAGTTTTATTTCTCAATCAATTTTCGATGATTGAGTAAGGTTGTTCAAGAATAACAAACTTGACATATGTATATCCGATGCCAATACCTCAAAAACCAATACCAACCAATACCTCAAAAATTTCTCACTTCTTGACTGGAATTCAGTTCAATATTTAGTTCAAAATAAAAAAAACCAAAATGGTATTTCTGTATTCCTTTTTCGGATTCTTTACCCAGTTTGGGAATTTCGATTTTCAATTCAGATCATCAATAGAAATTAAGAATATAGAGGTAATATGAGTTCCAGGTTCAAATTTGGTTGTGCATTTCGTACAAAATTTTATCCGTGAATTTCAAAATGCATAAGCATTTTCAAAATTTAGATTTAAATCAAAACCATCCTAAGTGTTTATTTCATGTTCAGATTCTTGATCTTAATTCTTCTGCAGAACTCAAACATAGCAATGCTTCAAAATGGCGATCCAGAACGGAAAACTCGAAACCGGATTCACCATTGAAAACTTATATTTAAATTCAGATTCAGAAGTTAGATTTAAAAAAAAAATGAATTAAGATTGAAACTCAAAACATCAAATTTTAAACTATAGATTGATGATTGAAGGCTTTGAATTTAGAGTCACAAAATTAAAACTCTGGAGTTATGATTCAGAAAACGTTTCAACTTTTGAAACAGATTGATACAGAGTTCAGATTCAAATTAAGTATTCAAAATTCGGGTTTGGGTTAAGATCGGAAATGAATTGATAACTGATTTTTTCTATGAGATTTTTCAATTAAAAACAATTAAAAAAATATTTTTTGCTCATTTGGATTATTCATATTAATTTTTTTTACATTAGTTGTTTTTGAATGAAATATGAACTTGTTTTCAATACGTCCTGGAATATTTTAAATAATAAGCCAATGTTGTAGGTAATGAATCCTTGAATAAAAAAAAAATAAAGAAATAACATTTATCGATGTTCATGATCTTCGATTTTGCTCAAGATTCTGGTAGATTTAGCCTTTTTTTTTCATTTTAGAATAGAATAATATTTTTACGGAAATCTTCAATTTCTTAAAATAAAACTAATTGTATTCTCAAATCAAATAAACTTTACTACGAAACTCTTGAGCAAATGAAAAGATATCAACCATCGATGAAAATAATTAAAATTTTCAGAACTAAAGGTAATATCTCCAAATTTTGCGATTCAAATCTGGTTCATTTTTTAGCAACAAACCTATTAATTTTTCATATTTATTTAAGGATCTGTCATGATCCTGAGAAATTTTTGAAAAATATTTCCATATGAGCTATAGCTTTTAACTTCAGCTTTCTTAGGTACTAAGTGGATTTTTTTAGAGCTCTTAATAACTGACTTACAACCTTTTTTCAGAAGCATGTTTAAAATAAAATCTTCGACTTTGAATAACTTTAAAATGGATTTTTGCAGCTTAATATTGTCATATTTGAGTCACGATACAGGCTTTCCAAAACTATAAATTTTGTATGAATCGGTTGAGAAACAAGAGAGTTTAAAAAAAAATTCTAATAAAATCAATTGCATTTTGAAAATAAAAATAGTCAAAATAGTCAAGTTTTTTTTAAAAGTTATGGTCATTTGAAGTTTATAAAATGTCATTTGATCCCTTCCGGTACATTTAGTGTTAGTTATTTTTATTTGATACCGACTCTGGTCGTGATTTTGATCTAGACCCTGATACTGATATCGATCTACGTCCTGATCCTTGTCAGTTTTTTTTTATCCTGATCATGATTTTAACCCTGATCCTGATTCCTTTTCTAATAATAATTCTAATTCAACCCTTAATCACTATCCAGATTTGATCCTGATTGAGATCTTTGTTCTTTTCCCGATCATCATCCTGATTGTGGTGTTGGTACTGATCTTGATCCAGAATTGGGATCGGGTTTAAGATCAGGATCAAGATCTTAAACCCGATCCCAATTCTGAGCTTGACCTTGATACTTTTCTGATCATAATACTTATCTGAAACCTTATCAAAATCCTGTTCTTGATCCTGATCTTTATTTTGATCTTGATACTGATCTTGATCCTGATCATGATCTTGATCTTTTCCTGATCTTGGACCTGATCTTCATTCTGATCTTGGTCCTGATCTTGATCCTGATCTTGATGCTGATCTTGATCCTGATCTTGATCCTGATCTTGATCCTGATCTTGATCCTGATCTTGATCCTGATCTTGATCCTGATCTTGATCCTGATCTTGATCCTGATCTTGATCCTGATCTTGATCCTGATCTTGATCCTGATCTTGATCCTGATCTTGATCTTGATCTTTTCCTGATCTTGGTCCTGATCTTGATTCTGATCTTGGTCCTGATCTTGATCCTGATCTTGATCCTGATTTTGATCCTGATCTTGATCCTGATCTTGATCCTGATCTTGATCTTGATCTTGATCCTGATCTTGATCCTGATCTTGATCTTGATCTTGATCTTGATCTTGATCCTGATCTTGATCCTGATCTTTATCCTGATCTTTATCCTGAACTTGATCCTGATCTTGATCCTGATTTTGATCTTGTTTTTAATTTTGATCTTGATCCTGATCTTGATCCTGATCTTGATCCTGATCTTGATCCTGATCTTGATCCTGATCTTGATCCTAATTATAATCTTGAATTTTTCGTGATCATGATCCTGATCTTGATTCTGATCCTGATCCTGATCATGATCTTGGTATTTTCCTGATCTTGGTCCTGATCCTGATCTTGGTCCTGATCCTGATCTGGATCTTAATATTGATACTAAACTTGATTCTAATCTTGATCCTGATTTAAATCTGATATTGATATTGATCCTGATCTTAATCCTGTTTATCTTGATCCTGATCTTGATCCTAATCTCGATCTTGTACTTGATATTATTTTTGATCTTGATTCTTACCTTGATCCTGATTTTGATCCTGATCTTGATCCTGATCTTGATAATGATCTTGATCTAAATTCTGAAGCTCGTTCCTGATCTTGATCCGGACCTTGATTCTGATCCTGATCCTGATCTTGATCCTGATCTTGATTCTGATCTTGATCCTGATCTTGATCCTGATCTTGATCCTGATCTTGATCCTGATCTTGATACTCATCTAGGTTCTAATCTTGATCCTAATCTAAAACTGATTTTGATTCTGATATTGATCCTTATCTTAATGTTATTCATTATACTGATCTGAATGCTGATAACGATCGAGATCTAGGTCCAAATCATTAACTGAACCTCATATTTATTCTTATTTCACTGGTTTATTCAACTTTGCCTTATTTCTCACTCGGAAAGTGTTAAAAGGGATACTGATATCTTTTCTTTTGAAATTTTATTTGATTCCGCATTTCGTTCTGTCAGCTCCAGTATTTATGATGAATCAGCAACTCTAAAATAATTATACAACAATTCCAGATGTCTTGAGCGTTGGTTGCTTAAAAAGATCGATAACAGATTAATGCTCGTTTGTTTAACTAAGCGTTGTTGCTAAATTACAAATAAATGGGATTGAATGATCCCATTTCATTTTGTCAAAATTCAAAACCTCAGGTGATGCTTTAATTTCTCTTATGAGGAAAATCGATGAGATGTGTCATCAAACAAAATTGAATTAAAACAAAAACAAAAAAGAATGAAACCAATTTTTTTCTTTCTGATTGCATCAGAGGAGTCGAAACACAAACTTTCTTCGTAATCTAACCGCATACCTACATGAAACAATCAGAGAAGAAAACACAAATTCGATACCCGTGTTCCAAATTCCCACAAATACATACCTTGCTGATAGCTGCTCATCGTTCACTCAAATGTGTGTCCTTGTCCAATCCCTTGGCGTGAGGATGTGGACGTCGTGGGTGTGTTTGTGTAAGGCTAATCCGAGCCCCCTCGCTAACCCTCAAACCCCCAACTAGTTAAGTTCAGATATTGTCGATTCGTGTTCTTCAAAGTTTGCACCTTTGACTAGCAGCGCCTAGAATCCCAGCATCAGCAGCATCAGTTTGCCGACACGGGCCCAACATTGATTGCTCATCATCACACAGTCGTCCACAATATCGGTTTTGCAATCAGCATCATCACCATTCACTGAAACTGAACACCGGAGATTGTCGCTGGCATTCTGGATTTTGTTGTTGCTATCACATGCGATTCGATTCGATCCGATCGATCCGGGCTTTAATTGCACACCTGCAAAGAGGCACAGAACAAGAAAGGGACAAATTTCACTACAAGAAGCTGGGCTGAGAAGGTGGTGGCGGTGGCTGAGGGAAGTACGTGGTTAAGTGAAAAAGGGGGGCTGCCATAATCGTTAAGTCGAGCATATTGCAAACACGATACAGATGTCCCAACATGTGGAGACATGTGGATTGATTTCGCTATTTCGCTTCGACCGAAGAGTGTTCCATTATAGTCTTTAAAGTGGTTCGTGAAAGGGCGAGAGTAAATCTCGAATTGTACGTGTTCCATTATCGTGGTTAACCTCATAGCAGAATGTTTTCAATTTGGGATTGATTTTTGTAAGAGTTTTCATTTGAAATTTAAGGTTAGGTTCTAGGGATAATGCCATAAAACTAGGTGAAATTTTTTACCGAACTTTAACTTTTCTAAGAACATCAAACCAAAAATATTTGATTGAAACGACCGTTTATTGATTGCATTTTAAATATGGAGTATCAAACAATTGGCTACAGCATTACCTAAACCTACTCCTTCTTCGATGTATTAGCCATTGAACCCTGATTCATATTTTTTTTTCTTCTCAAGATACCCTTCATCCAATCATCCCATCGATCTCATCAGTAAAAGAACAACACATCTGTACACTCTGAATGGTTCGAGTTCAATCTCCCAGACATCCTTAGGTCGCCCTCATCAATCAGTAGGTATGGGCACGATGCAGTAGATAATTTTGTCAGCAGAAGTAAATCTTATGCAAACATTTACGCTTCTGTCTTCCGCCGAGAGTGTCAAAGGACTCAGCAAAATTGGGACTGACACAATGATTGGGGTCGAATCTGGTTGATCATGAAATGTGGAGCTGTCCCCTGAAGTGAAAGGAAGCAATGAGAAATTGGCGGGAATCAGATTATCTCACCGGATTTGGGTTCTTGTTGGAAAACATCACAGGAATGAAGATATTTTCGGAAATTTATCTGTGATGATGATAAAGTGCAACTTTGATGTTTTGTGGTTGAAAGAAAACATTACAAACTCACACCTTTTCTGTTCACTTTTAAATAAACTGTGACACATTTAAGCTAAAAAATCAGAAGTTTAAGAGTAAACACAGTGATTGGCGTTTCGAAATTCAAATTTAGCTAAAAATAAAAATACCAAAAATTCACAAAAACTATGAAAATTGATTTATAAAACACATTTTTTACTCCCGGCCATCACACAAACTCAAAACACAAAATATATCATATTAAAAGTTCAAATCAATACTACTTGAAAATGAATTTAAAACAGTGTAGTATAAATAAGCATTTGAAATCAATATTTCCGAAACACTAGCAAACGAATGCGATTGAAAATTTCAAATAAAACCAGAATGTGAAGCTTCGACCATAAGAATGAATGCATATAAGAAGAACACATAAAATATAACACGAGATTTAAAAAAAAATTAATCCGAATTAATATCAAAATCGGTGAGAAATTACCCATGATTAAAAATTGATTAGCAAAATTTTAAAACACAAGGCAACAAAATTCAAAATTTTCAGAAGTTCAGAGAGTAAAAAAGCTTATTTCGACTAATTTTGGAGCATTGAGTTTTTATCTATCAGTTTTTGTTTTCCAGATATCTTTTGAAAATAGGTTTAATTTATTAAATAAATTTGTAAACTTTTTTGGGAAAAAACTGCAGAACATTGAAATTATAAACTTTAGAACATTGGAAATAAAATAAACATAAATTTTTGACTCAATTCCCGATGACCACAAATAATTATGACTACTGTGAAAACAGTTATTGAAGTTTTCTTTTCGTAAATTTTCTCAAAATCTGCCAAAAAAAGGGAATTTGGATGAAAATTTAAAAAAAGATTTAAACGAAATTGAATCTTGGATGTTTCTTGTAGCATAAGTTAAATTGTTTCGCAATCATCCACAAAGTTTTAAGAGTTTGAATTTTCATTCGAAGTACTCAAAAACTTTCTTGGATGATGTCATTAATAGTTCTATTTTTATCTATTCATATTAAAAAAAAACCTGAAAATGCATATTTATTAAAACTTTTTATCTTTAAAATAAAAATATCTAGGTGAAATTTGAATACTTGATTCAATAAACTATAGGATATTGATTCAAAGTAAGCTTTAAGTTTTTATGTAGGTTAATTAGTTTACCAGACACTTCAATTTTACACAAAATTAATAAATTTTTGAATTTCTAATCAACTTAATTTACATTTCTATTCCATATTTACAAAAAAGAGTTGATTTTGCTATAATATCTTAAATTTGAAAAAAAAAATTTGAATCATGACTAGAAATGTGAAATGTGTTGTTTTTTTTTCAAAATACATCATTAATAAATAAATTCAGTGTACAAAAAAAAGAAAAAAAAAATTATTCAATAAAATTATAAAGCGCAGATTTAATAGTTCATAATTTTTAGCTCTGAATATTTTTTCGCAGTCAGTATAAATATAAGGTCCTGGAAAGGACAAAAGATAGAAATTATGGTTTTCTTATTAAAAGTTTAGATTTTACGCTGGAAGATGGTATGTTTTAATTGCACTAAAATAAAGAATTGAAACACAAAGAAAAACGTATCTTTAATATTATTTAAAAAAAAATCAAAAAGTTTGGCTATAAATTTTGGTAATTTAAAAAAAAAAATCCAAACAAAATATTGAGACAACAAAGGAAGAAGAACACGCTTATAAACACATTCATAATATTGGGATCAGGATAGCTACATAACTAATGCACATCGAGAATAGTACCTAATACAACCTTTTATATATAGTTTTTGAACTTTGAACTATATTGACGAATAATGTGCATTAACTCTTCTTGAAGCTATCTCTTACATTTTATTGAATTATTTGACCCGTAGAAAGCTTTAAGTCGAAATAAAGTGTAAGAATGCCCAAGTAAAATAACATATCAGCTACTACGAAATGATATCAATAATAGCAGGATTTTAAGACTTCATTTAGTTGATATTTTTTTCTTTGGAGAGAAAGGGAGATGTGTGGTGCACCAGTTAACAAACAGCAACATACTGCATAGTCAGCGTTAATCGTGTGTAGCGTTACGAATACATCCGACTTTAGCTATCGCTTTTCCTTTTTGGGCAGTAGCAGTCAAACGAATAAGACGTGTGTGCCTTGCGTGTAGTAACTTTGTAATTCGGGTGATTTCCCATAGGTAATTAGATATTGCACAGAAAATATAAGTCTTTAAACATTTCAGAACACATTTTTTTTTATGAACAAATTAAAGAAACAGTATTTTAGTGCTTATTTTTTCATGATTCATTTGGTAGCTCTTGGCGTCCTGAACTCCAACCTTTCGTCAGATTTTATCTATCAATTCCAGTTTTGTTGAAATGGAGTTAGAAATTTGAAAATGAATCAGATTAAAAAAAAATGATATCGAGTTTGTTAATTATACTTTATTCAATTTAGAAATAATATTTTGATGATCAATGATCTAAAAAAATTAAATTCTCCAGTTCTTTTTTAATTTGGAAAGATATCATTACAAGTGCTTCTGATCTTACTTAAAAAAAAGGGCTTCATTTTATTTAACAAATTTGTTGAAGCCAACAAAATAATTTAATTTTTGCTTTAGAAAAATATCTTAAATTCAGTTTGGTCAAAAACTTTTATAAATGTTCCCTAAATTCTCGTATGATACAGAATGCGAAAATCAAACGAAAAGGAAACTCCTATCACTTTATTTTGCAAATAACTTGCGGTCTTGGGGAAATTAAATAACTGATTTAAAAACTTTATTTTAAAATTTTTGCTATGTTTTAAAGTTTTGTCAAAAATCAACAGAAATTTATGAAATAATTTCAACTTATGTTTTAAAAAACATAAGCTTTTTTTGCCGCCGACCGTTGCCTAGAGGATAGCGTTTAAGTCTTCTAAGCCAGAGGTCATAAGATCGATTCTAGGTCACGGCATACATAGTACTCTTTCTGTGGGCTGGTGGTGTTAGCATTAGTAAGATGCTAGCCATTATATCCTTTAAAGATGTACGCTTTAGTGTTAAGTATTATTTAGATCTCTTCAAAGAAACATGAAGTTTCACTGAGATCCTATATGTGTGTGTTCGTTAACAAAAACTTATAGAAAAAAAAATTGCATATTCATATTCAGGGCATCAAGAAAAATGCGGCTGTGTGTAATATTAGAATTATAAGTTGAGTATTGAAATAGAAGAACAAGAAAAAAACAAAAATTTAGATTGAAATTGGTTTCTTGAAGAATATTTGATATCAGCATTGAGTTTGTTATGACATAAACGATTTGTTATAATCGAAGTGATTAGTAATAGTTAAATGGCAAAGATAACATCACTTGAAGGTAATGAGGAAGGCTTTGCCACGAACAATCATTTTTCTATATGGAACTTCAATGTGGGCGACGCCATCTAAGGGTCCAGGCAACAAAATTCATGCATCTAGCCATGGTAACCAATGTGTGTCATTGAAAAACAAATCAGCTTAAAATGTATACCTGTTGGAAGTAAGTATTGCAGAGCCTGATTGATCTTTTGAATAAATTAGTAACCAAATATTTGCCATCCGGAAGACACTCGATTTGATTTGGTAACCATCATTATACTTATGTCTAAATAGAAAAAAAAAATATAAAAAGACATTTTTAATTTTTAAAACCCTTATGAACAATTTCAAGCTACTGAAAGGATGCTGGAACAAAAATTCCGAGCAAAAGGATCAAAGTTCCATTTATTTATCATTGCATGTTTATCATTCTACCCATTAAGGGAAGTTGGTATACCCATACAACTGTACCACTTAACGACCATAAACCCAAGTTGATCATGGCTGGTTAAAATATTAACAAGGCTTGTTCCATTCTGCAACGGGAACAAATAGATTGTCACTCCGGGTGCCATATCCGGTGGCATTTCGACCGTCACTCCCGTCACTTTTGCTGGGCCTGAATTGAGCGAAGAACGTACGAAAATGTGTGTATGAAGTTCCCTCTTCAAAAGCGCACATTGAGAAACCTGACCAATGGTGAACATTTTGTTGTTGGAAGTTTCCGGCGCTATTTGCTGACCCATGAAGTCCCGAATAGGGTCGCTAGAAGGTGTATTTGGCCGGGGATTAGAAGCTGGATACAAAGGGTTTGATGTTTGGGGGCCATACGAGGGTCCTGATCCCCCATAGGAGTTGTGCCAATTCGTAATAGAAGGTGATGGTGCACTTGAACCCGAACTTGGTTGTACAGGATCCGTGCTTGGCTTGGTGTCATAAGATACAACCGGAGCGAAGCTGTATCTCTTTCTTGTTGGCAATCCAGGGGAGTCTGGAACATCCGTCGCTGGAAGCACTCTTGAAGAGCGCCTCCAAGATCTTCGTGAAACGCCGTAGCTTCTAATACCAGGTGCGTTCGTAGACGGTGAGGCAATAGCTGCTAGATCATCATCACTGAAAAGGGATTCCGTACTGCTATTCAAGAGGCCTACGATTTAAAAAAAAATCAAATTTATATTAATGGTAGAAGTTATTGAAATAATTTATTTTTGAAAATCACATTGCATTCGCTGAACTTTAATTCAAGAACACGTTGAATTAAAGTTCGCGTTGCAATGAACATTTTTTAATTCGAACTAACGAGTCTATAGTCTCTTTTATTTGAACTTGTAAATAGCCTGTACACTTCAGGTATCAGAAAGGCTTAAAGTCGGCACGTAATTCAGACAAACGGGAAAATGGTGCCTAGTCTTTTTTCACACTGCACACTTACATATCACCAGAAAGACAAATATAAAACTGTTCCCATTCATCTTTAAAAATGAAAAACTCAATTAACATTTTTTAATCAGGCTTTATATATTGTAACATTTCTTGTCATAAATTTGCTCAATGAATAATTATGATAATTTGTCATTCTTGGCAAATGAAGCATCATTTTTAATCAATGTTAATCAACATATCTTAAACAAAACAAAACACATTTATAAATCAATTTTTCAGTATACAATTGAGTAAACATGCTTGGCTATTTGTCCTATAAAATGCTCTAGCTCTGAGAAAGCAACTTATTATTCTGATTTAAAAATGTTTAAACTGTTGATAACACTTCTTTCAATACATATATCTCTAAGTGTTGCTGGTAGGTATCTCAATGCGTGAGTAAGCTAAAAAGCTTAGTTGATGCTGAGTAAAACTTTAAATACCCATTTTTTGTTTTGATTTTTTTAGCTACCTTCAACAACTATATTGCGCCTCAGTTCAGTGATGATGCGACTGACTATGATGACCCGAATGATGAAACATTGTTTTCAGATGACGAGTTTCCACTATTTCCAGGAGAGAAGGATCTCATAAAAGATATCTCTAAGCCGAATTCTCCAAAAGAGTCAAAACCTCAAACATCGTTTGGACAAGACCCTGATAACGAAACACCTAAGCCGGCATATGGAACAAACCGATTTACTCCACGCACAGAATCTCCTAAAGTAAATTCTGTGCCATCAGGAATCGATCCATGGAGTCCTGGTAGAACTCAAAAGCCAACTTGGCAAGACGATAGTAGTCTACTGATAACTAGGAAACCAGCTACAAGAGCATATTCTAGATACCAACCTTCTTCTTACGGTGCAACAGAGTCAAACTCTGATCCAGGGGCAAATTCCGCTTTACCCTCGGGTCCATCGAGTAGTTATCAGCCAGGCTATTCAAGATTTTACTTCACTCGAAGCCCGGTAACACCTATAATCAATCCTTCAGCCCCGAGTAACCCACCTTCTCTTACAACCGGCTCCACATCAAACCGCGTCATTGACCTCACCGACCCCATTATTCGAGACGCTACTGGTCAGCATATCGCTTCGGAATCCCAAGCCAATCAGTTCTACATCTTGGGCCAAGTATCTGGATGCCGGTTGACCAAAACTGACAAACACATGCACACGTTTAGCCATTCAGCGGCGACCTATCGCAACTCCAGAGTTTCCGGAGTAACTGCGGAGGCTACTCCGGAACTAGGAACTGGACTGACCTTCTACCTGGTCCAGCTGCCCAACGGAGAACGGGTTGTGCGGATTGCCACCAGCGAGGAAACAGCGGGACGAGTTACGCTCAAATGGTATACTTGTGATCAAGCTAAAACGCGAGTTGGTTACCAGTAGAAATTTGTTTTGGTCGAATACACAGCTAATAATAAAATGATATTCTCGAAAAAAAATGATTAAATGGAAAAGAGTAGGCTTATGCCAATCCGACAACACGTGTTTTTTTGCGTTGTGAAAAAAACTTCGAATTGAAAGAAGTATTCGATGAAATGCTAGATGATTTTATAAAAGTACTTAGTGACTGTATTGAAGGAATTGCTTGAAGTGTTTTGAACGAAATTCGTTATAAACTGGCTAAAGGTTTGGTGTGTTGAAAATTTCTTGCGAGAGTTAGATGTTAGTGATTTCTTCTGTAGTGAACTTTTTGCATGGCCTGCTTTGATTTCTTCATGATGATTGTTTTATTATAGAAGCTTGCTGAAATTTCTTCACGAACGTTGAGGGCTGAAGAAAAGTTTAGTTTCATCATTCGTTCATCATCATCGTCAGTGTACATTAGGGTGAAAGCACTTATAATTGAATAGGTACCAGTCATGGAACAATCGTAAATCACGTACCGTTGTTTTATGGGCACATTATCAAGATGCAATAGATCAAAGAGCTTGTCAGATCAAAGCAATCATTAGAGCAAGTTCACTGGTGTTGGGAAAAAGTGGTAGATCTGTGGCCTTCAAGTTTTTTAACAACACGTGTTGTAGTTTCGCATACTGTGATGCAAAAATAGCAATATTTCTATAACATACGGCTGGGATAGAAACAGTGCTGTATAAAAATACAACGCCCAAAGATCTTGAAAACATTTTTGTATGGTAAAATTATCAAAATGTCAAACTTGTACCACTTTTTCCCAACACCAGTGAACTTGCTCTTACATATTTGAATTTCCAATCATGTTTAATCACAGCTGGTGCATTATAAAAACCATGAAATTGTCAGTATAAAAGTTAGCCTAAGTTCTCAATTAAGTTACAACTAACAGTTAAATTAAATTTGTAGATTTCGGTCCATTGCACAGTGGTCCAGAAATGAAATTTAGCGGGAAACAATTATTTACGCTCTCGCCTTAGGTTTAAGACATTTGGTGTCCAAGACAAAGTTATACAATATTACAAAGCGCTACTTTTGAATGAACCAATTTTAGGGTGGTTCATAAAACTCCTTAGATACGAAAATTATTTTTTTACTGTAATTGGATTGTGCTGTATCATGTTCTGCAATTATGTAGAACAACATGATTCATGAAACTTTGTAGAATACTTTGAATGTCGCTTTGTAATGTTGTATAATTTTGTCTTGGACACCAAATGTCTTAAACCTTAGGCGAGAGCGCAAATAATTGTTTCCCGCTAATTTTCATTTCTGGACCACTGTGCATTGGTTTCTGATAAACGAGAATACTGAGAACACGAATTTCTTGCAGTGCTAAATATGTTAAGTTAGTTCTGAGGAAAATGGTTGTATAAGTTATCTTTTTGTTTATTCGTTCCCATTGATTGAAAAATGAGAATTTTGACAAAGCAGTTTTGAGCTTTATTGAATCATGCATGTATTTTACGGAACGATTCAAAATGTTTTACAGTCTTGAACACAGTTGTTAAATGAATTAAAATCTTTTATATCTTGATCGAGAGTAATGTCAGAAAAAATCATAATGTTATTTTTCACGAGTTCCTTAAAATCGTATACTTAAGTTTTTTGAAGCATTACTTCGCCAAAACTAAAAACATTTTCGTTTATTAGCAGAGGCTAACTGATGTCATTGTGTTCGTTTATTAATGCAGAAGTTCAGCCCTCATTAAACAGCTTGGAAGTTGGTGTCTCACAAGGCAGCAATATAGGACCTTTACTGTTTTTACTACACATCAATGATTTCAGCGAATTACCGCTGCGTGAAATATCTCGCCTATTCGCTGATGATTCAGCCTTATTTTATCCTGAAAACCTTACTAATGCTATTTAAATTAACATGAAAGAAGATTTAAAACACCTTCATAAATATTTTTCAGCTAACCTCATGACACTCAATCTTGCTAAAACGAAGTACCTACCGTAATCAGGGGTAATATTGATCACTTTTTTCAATATTTTTCGATTATTTTTCCTGTTAAGGGGAATGTGGCATGTTTCATATTTTTTAAACCAGAACTGGACTCCTATGAACGTAAAACATGGTTGCAGAAATTTATTGGACTACTTTAAATTTTATTTAAAAATCGATTTCGTCACTCTTCAGGAATTGATGCTTTCGGGTTACATTGATCAGTCTCCATTTTGACGGTTTTAACGAGTTTTCTTGATCATAAAGGATACAAAACACCTTCATAATTGTTTAAAAATTCTTATTTATCAATTTTACCTGGCTTTTTAACGTTTTCTTTTCAAAACATTTATAATCGAAAAAAGCCATGATGCTGCATACATCTAGGGGCAAAAATTATAATAAAGACTAAATTGTTTTAGCTTTAAAATACAAATGAAATTTTACCGTCACACATTCCCTTAGGCCCTTCCACTATTTCCATTTACATTTTTTCTTAAAAGTTAATCATTTGATAGAATTCCTATTCATTTGTCCAATAAGGGTTTACTCTTGGAAAATGTTCTTAATTTTTTAATATCAAAAATTTATCATTCAATGACTATATTAAAATAACACTATAACTGTACATCTACAAAGAATCAAAGTTGTTCTTTCACATTCAACCACCCGTTTGTTTCTAAATACTTTTTAGTATCATCAGGAGACCATTTTTTTTGTGAGCCTTGAAAAATAAAGATATTTTAAAATTTTGAAATTACATTTTTACCAACAGGAAACTATTTCAAATTTAAAAAAAATTGTCTTTTAGATACTCAATTAATTGGTTTTCTATCGTAGAAAACAGTTTTCAAAAATTCAAACTATAGACTAAGTTATTGATGATAATGTGGAAAAATGTATTGATGGTCAAAGTTACCCCGTTTTACGGTGCTTAATTTTTCACTACACCAGGAGAAAAAAATCAAACTAATTGCAATTTCAATCTATCCAATACAACTTTAGAGACGGTTACTAGAGTGTCCATTTCCCGGCCATTTTTGCGTTCCCGGAAATCGGGAAATCTGGCGATCCTTTTCTCGGGAATTCCCGGGATCCCGGGAAAATTGAAAATGAAGATTACAACATGGAGATCTTAATCCTCTACTGCGTATGAATTCTTACTAATATGGATCTATTAAATCTAAAGTAGTACCTAGTGTTGCTAAATATTTCAAACTTTTTTAATGCGTCAAAAATTCAATAAGAAGATTTATAGAATTTTGGCTTCTTTCAAATATTTAAGACTAAGCCAGCAAGGTTACTGATCACACTGACATGACACTTAGAACCCAAATTCAACCATTTTCAGGATATTTTTTTTGTCAAAGTTTGTAGGTTTGCAAAACCGACGAAAAAATTAACCTGTTGAGCCCGATTTTATCGTAAAAATTGCCTTTTTTAAAGTTGGATGGCACTTTCTAACTGGGATAGCATTTCTCAAATCGATCGATGCGCACTCTGGAATCGATATTGCGTACTGTTGGAAAAATTATCCATCCAACGAAATCGAGTGTCAAGTCAGTATGGTCAGTGGTAGGACCATCATTTTCCTTGCTCAATATGAATCATTTTTCCATTTTAGATTGTGTAAATTTGTAGTAATTTAGAACAATTTACTGGCTTTGAGAATTCCTGGGATTTTTAAGCGTTTCCCAGGATTCGGGAATTCCCGATTTTTTCTAATTCCCGGGATTTCCCGGGTAGGACACTCTAAAGGTTATCAACTTCAAGTATCTGGAAATAATTTTAGATGAAATTTTATAATGGTCATCCCTGAGCGGAGTTTTCAGGAGGGTGAAAGCTTTTGTTCCACGTCATATTTTACTTTGATATATTTCGCTTTTGTGTTTAAACGGGAGATACAATTTAGTATCTGTTTGGGGCAGGGCGTCATTGTCCCTTGTTTCTCGTTTACAAACCCTTCAAAATCGTTTTCTGAAAACCATGCTCAATTTTCCTTTTTTCTACCCAACCAATTAAATTTATTCTAATCGTTCTTACAGTACATTACCTATCTCCACACTTTGTTTTCTACAAACTATATCCTATGTTTCCGATAACTTACACTCTTCAAACAATAATCAAAACTTAAGATGCAATGTTGGTTTGCGATATCACAATACTCGTCAATCTCACCAGTACAAATTCAACTAATTTTGGCCAATGTCGAATTTCCTTCATCGGTCCAACAAAATTCAACAGCCTTCCGGAAGAAATAAATAACAGTTCCAATAGAAATATTTTTAAGATCACACTTATGCAGTACTACAAGATAACTGTAACCGAAGATCAACCCACAATTTATTTTAGTCCATTTTTATTTTCTTAGCAATAAATTTAATTTTAATTATGTTGTTTTAGTCCTATTCTTAGTTTCTGATTTTATATATAGATAAATAATTCTTTTAAATCTTAGTTTTTCATTTTTCATTAAATAGATCAATAATGTTTCTCTCTAAAGGAATATTTTTCCACTGCGATTCCATTTAAACATGTCTCGTTACATTTCATCACATTTAATACTTACGTACTTAATGATCCAGCGCCCATCCTCCGGTGCATAGGGCCGTGGTAAAAGACCTCCACTGTTGACGATCCGGAGCCAGCGTCTTCACCTCTTCACCGAGTTTCTGGGTCTGCCTCTTCTTCGTTGTCCTTCTGGATTCCAGTCTAGCGCCTCCCTGCAAATCTCGTTTTCATCTTTTCGTAGCGTGTGCCCAATCCATCTCCACTTACGTTCCCGAATCTCGATTTCTAGCGGCCTTTGATGACACCGGCGATGTAGTTCCTCATTCGAGATCCAGTTGCCAGGCCACCAAGCGCGGATGATATTCCGCAGGCAGAGGTTTACATCACATTTAATGATCATTTTGAAAGTTTTGACTGTAATTCAAATTTTCTCGCGTTTCTAAGTAGGTATTAAGTTTGAAGAGTGTGGTGTTCAATAAGATATAAAGTTACGTCTTCGACAAAGTTGTTCAGTGAAAAATTCTGCAAAAATCATGAATGCGTTTTTATATCAATACGAAGATTTTTAGACCCCTGCCCTTTTAGACCCTTTTTTTTAGACCCTTAGGTTTGAGAAATTCCAACCTTCTGAATTGGAAGTAGGCGACGACTGGATAAAATCGCACGTGTTTTTTTTTTCGCCTCCAAAATCTAAATAAAATTAACGATTTCTTCGCGAAATTTTAGAAAATTTGTTACTATGTGATATCAAAATGAAGCTGGATCGGTACAGCTCAAGTGTCCGCTGGAATTTTTGGTGGAAGCGTGATAGAAATCGAAAATTTACCTAGAAAAAGGAATCTTTCTCGGAGTAATCATGTGAGCTGAAAGATTCTCGATTGTAAAAAAACAAGTGTAGCAATTTCATGAGTAAAAACATATAAATAAATTGGTGTAATTTCGATATTACGAGAAAAACGGAGAAATAAAGTTGTGCGGAACTATTTCAAAAATGAAAGTTGTGTTCCGGGAATAATTTTGTGAGGAAAATGACAAATCAGGTCTAGTGATTTGCTTCAAAGATCTGTTTGCTTGGAAAAGCTTACAAATGATTGGCAAACATTGTGTTTTAATGTGAAAAACTAACAGCAGACCGGACGCGTTTTTTTTTTCGTTCTCCAAGTGATGCACAGGGGAAGAATTTGAATGTTGCCACCCGAAAGGGTGAAATTTAGCTTTAAAATTGTGTTTGAAAATTGACCTATGGGAATCTGAACCAGAAAAAAGGAAATTAAAAAATTTTTAAGTGATATTTTTCGGAACTGACCCAAAAAATGGGATAAGTTAAGTGAAAATGTAGTTCAATTAAAAATAAGAGCATTGACATGCAGCGAGATGTCTTTCGATTTTTATGAAAAAACGTGGTTATACTGTTTTTATTGTGGAGTATTGGTGTAATTGGTAGAATACTAGACTGTGGGAGGTTCTGGGAGCACTGTTTGAGAGCTGTCACGTGTTTTTCTGCTTAAGTAAAAAATGAAGATTTGTGCGTGATATTGAAAGTTTTATTTATTGATTTTTTTGTCAATCGATGATAGATGTTTTAGTGCGGTAGTGTTGTATGAAATAAGTTTAAAAAAGTGAAGAGCAGTTCGAAAATTTCGCGATGAAAATTGTGTTTTCTGGTCTGTTGATGACGTGCAAGCGAAAAGAGTTACGCAGGGGGGTGATGTATAGAAGTTCCAGCTAAATTGACAAACAGAGTGCGCTGTCGTCACTTCCTACAAAAACTTCGTACCCCGTTCCTCACCCCTTCGATGAGTACTATTTGTGAGAATGTCTATGGAAATAAGACCCCATACGAGCTAAGTATACGTTTTATATAAATTGTTTCCTAAATGCTTGCTAACTTCTATTGCAGGAATGAGAACAAAAATGTTGACATTTCCTCAGCGTGACTCAGTAGGTTTTATTCAATTTTTGAAGCTTGCATGCAACATTGCAAAAAAAATTATGGATCGTTTCCAATTTACTGAAACGATAAAATCTTATCGACGTTCCGAAAGCTCTAGAAGGTTTCGTTAAGTAGAAACAGAACAACCGAAGTTGCCAAAATCACTGACAAAACTGTGTCATACATTTTAATGCAAATTTTCAACATTTTTGTTTGTTTCAAAAGCTCGCGAATTAAGTGTACTTCTATTAGATATATGTATTATTTTTCTAGATCTTATTAGCTCGCAGCAACAGATTCGTGAGCTTTGTTATATTTGAAATATTTTATTTTTATTTGTTAATGTTGCCATTTAATACAACGGAATTGAAATTATTGCATTTCGAATACAATCTTGCGGTATAGTTTAACTTTTAAAAAATTTAAATAAATATTGCTCAACTGATGCTTACTATAATAATTTTCTTGGATTGAAATAGATAGGTATGGTACAAACAGATACACAGTGTACATTTCTTTTCCATTATGATTGACTATATATTTAAACATCTGACTTACAAATTTCAATCTTTAATTATTTTTTTTTTCTCTGATTGCGGTTAAAATTAGAGCATTTCTCCGCATTTTTTTGCTCTCTGTGTACATTCACGTCGTTACTAAAAAAAATTTTAGCAGCTCAGCACACTAAAAGTTTTATTTACATTCGATTCTAAAATTAATTGCGATTAATGTTCTTGTGAATCTTTCGGATTTGTTTTACGACATAATTTGAAATCTTTTATTGAAGCTTTAAGCTGGCGTTGCAATTTCTGATGTTTTTTTTTTTGTTTGACTTATATTTCGCTGCGATGGACGCTACTTAGTTAGATTTACTGACAAAACTTGTAAACCTGTTTTGTATGTTTTGATGAGTACATAGATAAATGTTGGAACTTAATTAAAATATATCAATTTTGTGTTATTTTTTGTTAGAATATTTTGTTTGAATGTTTTGAATATCTATGAGTTCTAAGCCCCGAATACATGTAGGAGAATAGGTTTATATATTATCAGATGAATTAGTAGTTGAATTCATTCAGTTCATTTGCGAAGGATTTGTTTTGAGTTTTGATCGAGAACTTGGTTTTTTCCCACAACTAGATTAATTTTCGAACATCCGCTGAGTAATTCTTAACCATTTTAAAGAAATATTCCATCTAACATGTTTTAAAAGTGTGTCTTAATAGCGGTATGCTGAGTTACGCTTGCTTTTGAATTTCAGCTACCTACTTTTAGTGGAAATGAAGAAAGTTTTAACAATTGCGTTGATGATTTTTTGTGGAAAATATTATGATTATATGTATGTTAAGGAGGATTTTTTTTTAATAAAAATAATTAAGAAGAATCTGAGAGAAGGTTCTTAAAGGATTTATGTCAGCAGAAAAGTCACTTCTCAAAGTTTTGGCACAACTGTATGTTTAGAATTTTTTGAACATTGGAAACTCAAAAAAATTAAGGGTGAATGAAGAATGAATGAATATGCCAATCGTTTTATTCATCTATTAGTTTGTTCTTTCCTACTTTTAGTACTCTCCTTCATTCTTTTTTACTTTTGTCATGACCATTTTGTTCATACACATTCAATAATTATTCAATTTTTATTTCAGGAAATACAGGTTTGCTAAATCTATCATTATTATCATCATTATTATTATCATCTATATATTCATATTTGGAGGGGGTGGGGCAGGGCCATCCGGACACCTGATCGAAACGATGTGGAGGGTAGAGTGCACTGGGCAGTTACCCTCATTAACATGTCGCAGAGAGAGGGAGGGTTCGTCTTCACATCCTATGGAACATTTCACATAACAATGGCTTGATTTTCAATTGATTGTCAATAAATTGTACTTTCGGTGGAGACCCATTATCCTTACCCCACAGAATAGTACAGGTTACTCTACTTGTACATTCACTCCCTTGAAACAGTCCACTCAAAGGCATTTTTAGTCAATGAGTTGGAAATCGAGATCGAGTTGTTATGTGCGAATAGTTCGCTGCAAACGGGCTGTGCCACGCTACATAGGATGTTAGCTTACATCATACATCATACATCATACTTAGGTTTGAGAAATTCCAAAAAAAAAACCCTAAATCGATTTAGTCTACTATCCTATAGTTCCATAACGGAAAACATAATTTTCCTCGAGTGTGAAAGAAATTGCCAATAATCTACAAATCTACAGACATATCCACACGGATTCTTCCTAGTAGGCGGGAAGTTATTCATTAACCCTGCCTGGCAAGGCCAATTGTTCTTACGCTTGCTGCGATCGAACTTTTTTCTATCTATCCAATAATGCAGGAGCACGAAGAAAAATCACCAACAAAGATGCACTCGTAAGAAGTACAAGAGCGATAATCGAAATGGATTGGATATTACAAAATCCCTTTCGAGTACAATGGGTTCGTTCCTTGGTTTCCTACTTTCCTAAAAGGACAGAGGGAGGGCAAAATGCGCTGCTGTTTTACTTCTTCTTCTTCTTGAGAAGAGACCCCACTCGACTTTGGCTGCTGCTAGAGGACAATGGGACTGAGACTGCCTTTCCTCAGAACGCAACACTTGAACTTCCGGATAGTATTTTTCTCCAGCCACCCTCCAACAGGCAAAGGAAAGTAAACTGCAAAGTGAAAATGTTGGAAAAACGGATTCTTTTTGAGAGAACACACATAAGGAAAAAAAAAGTTAAGGATGAGAACATCTTCTGGCAAGAGTGAGATAGCGCGCCAGATTAAAGTTCTTAATGATTTCCTGATGTTGTTGCGAGATGGCGTCCCAAAGAGGAGAAAAAAACCTAGCAAAATCCATCGACTACTTGGTTTACAATTTTCTCACACCCCGCACATCTCACTCCTGGTTTGTGGCGAAATTGACTTAGAGTCGGATTTTTCTTCCTGATGCCTTGGTGGGGAAAAGTGTATTCATTACTGGGGGGCTCTATGTCTATGAAGAAGGTTGTCGTACGAGATGTGCGATAAAAAGTGCGCATTGTTGTGGCAAAACTGATTTTCTTTTCTTTGACTTTTTCTCCCTCGTTTGGGTTTCGTTGTGCCCGAGATAGGTTCTCTGTTGGACTATTCAAACAGGAAATAATGCAATTGGAATTATGTTGAGCTTGTGGTTGATATGTCGAGGTGCTGGTAGAGTTTACTTCCAATGTCGGTCTTTTTTGCCATTATATTGTGTTGCTTGCTAAATGAAGATTCCAATTCTGTGCTATTGTTGATATTTTTGTTTTACGGATCCTTCGGAGTTCATTATATAGTACGGAAGTGAAAATCCATTGACATTCTACCACCTTCAATAACGTAATGACCTTAGGTAGTATTCAGAGTAGAATTTCATCAAACCGAATTTTCATCATTTGTAAAATGCAAGGTTAATGCGAAACATATAAAAATAACATGAAAGAAGTCATTAAGAATGTGGGTGTACGTCACTATCAACGAAACATAATGAGAGCAATCATTTATCTTCAGGCAACAACTGTCGTTGTACTGTCATGAAACGGTACTGGAACCATATGCAATTGAAGGCAGGACAAATTATATCCCTTTACAATAAGCTAATACGGAATTATTTTATGGAAAAATTGAATAAAAATTTTTTACAAATCATTATTGGTTGAAAGGGCTTGTGATATAGCTCAGTTGGCAAGTCAGTTGCTTTCTGAGCCGATGTCCGTGAGTTCGAGCCCAAGAATAAACATCGATCACAGTTTTACCGGATAAGTTTTTCAATAACTTGTCCGCCAACTACATCGTTGATATAAGTCGCGAATGACATAAAGATGTTAAAACGACTATAATCGAAATAAAAAAAAATTATTGGTTGAAAACTTTGATTCTTTAACCTTAAAATTTCACAAATACTCGTTACATGCTTTATGAATCTACATTGTTCCCAATTTGTTTAAAATAATTAATTATATTTACATTCAATGGTAATAAGTTGATTGGCAAAATCTTGCAACACCTGGTTGAATTAATCAGTTGAAAAATCAGCTACTCGTCGCAAAATTTATGTTGGCGGATTGTAACCTCTTTATGGTGTGCAAGGCTGTTGGAGCTTGGAATGAGTTATTCAGAATGACAATCACTCTGCATGAGGGTCATTATGGATGCTTGGGTACATTTTGAGGTTTAACTATTGGAATTTTGATCCAATTATAATTTTTTATAATTGGAAATCTCAAACCAAAGGAAAAGAGAATTTTATCAAGCAAATCATTGATATTATTTGCTAATAACACAATACTAGGTAGATTTCAATATGTTTAAACTTCAAACATCCGTTTTGTTAAAAAAAAAATGGTTCAATCAAAACCACCAACTAATGAACGCAAATCACAATACACACAGATGTCGGGGAAAAAAATCAAAAGACAAATATTAATCATCCCCTCCAATAATGTGGCCTTACTGGATCAGTTTCCGTGAAATTTGGTGGTTTTCCTGACGAGTTTACCGAAAGGGTTTTGTTTTTCCAATCCTAACCAAATATGAAACCACCAGAAAGATCCGGGGAAAAATTAAATGGCATCACATGCATCGGAATGTATTTGTGTAAATCCTACACCTATCTGGCAATTAATTGATTATTTGTTGAACCCGTAGGCACAAATTAAATCAGGCGTAAAATGGTTTTAATTGCAGTTTTGCATTTCAGCGACCAAAGAGCATATAATATTGTTTTTATTTTTCGTTCAGATGTGAGATGATAGGGATAAAAAAGCATTACAGACTGTGATTTTTTTAATTTATGTTGGTGTTTTGTTAAATTTAACGGAATTGATTTTATTTTTCCAAATGACTACCAAGTTGTCCCATATGAAGTTAAAAAAAAACAATATTTTAAGCATCACTGGAAGTCATCCTCGAAACCAAACACGAAAACAGTTTTAACCTTATTTTTTTTTTTTTTAATGTACAGTCAGTGACGAAAGTTGATAACCATGAACATTTTTCACCATAATTTTGCAATATAGCTTCATTAAATGGATGTTTTATGAAATAATCTACTCTAATTGATCCTATCAAAATCTTTTAAGATTTCCATGTGATTATTTTTCTGAAAAAAATAAGTTAACGCACGTATATGCTCCATTTAATTTTTCAAATTTTCGTGTGTCAAAAGTAAATAACCGTATGAGTAAAAAGGAATTATTCCATGAACATTCAAAAGAAAACTGCGATCGCCTTGTGTGTAACCTTCAAAACGCGCATGTAGCTTTCTGTTTGTCGGAATGAACAAAAACGCTAAAATTTGTTTAGAGGATGTCACTTTTTCCATAATTCACTTTAGGAAAAAATTAAATGTTCAAAATAGGAAAGCCTGTTTTATGAAAGAATATAGCAAATCTGTCAAGAAATCATCAAATTCCAGCAATATTATTCCAGCCGGGATTTATTGGCTAAAGAGTCTTGAGATTTTCAGATGAATTTATCTGCATAAAGTCGTCCAAATTTGTTTTTACCAGAAGCCTCAAGTCACCAGATGTCGTGGTTTTGGAAAAAAAATCTATTGAAAATATGTTTAATTGTCTATTTTAAGTAGATTTATAATAGGTGGCATACATTTTTATTTATAAACGAATGAAAATTTACAATAAATTGTACAAATAACACTTTGAACTAAGATTGACATTTTCAATCAAGCGGTTTGAAATATCCTAAAATATCTATTACTTTTTTCAGCATATCTTGTTTGAGTTCTTTGCGACTAAACACCGTATTGTACGGTAATTATAGTTTGGCTGAATGTTGGCTGCAAAAATTTAACAAAAAAGTCAAGAACTTGATAGTGAGTATCAATAAAGCAGCACAATGAATTTCGTTGTGACGCTCAATGATTTCGACGTCAAACGGAATTTGCTGAGCAACACATCGAGAAAAAAAATCACAAATCCTATTTGTTTTGGTCATCCCATTTCAATCGATAACGTTCACTGAAGAAGGTAGTAATTTGCTATCGAAATACTGGTACAGGTCGGACTCGATTATCCGGAGACTCGATTATCCGGAGTTCGATTATCCGGAATTTTAGACTCGATTATCCGGAATTTTGAAAAAAAAAAATTTTTTTTAAATTTTCATTTTGATTTTTTTAATAATTTAGTATGTACTATAATTCACAAAATAATATTTTTATCAGCTTTGGACGGAGTTAGTGGGGTTCAGGGACTAGTATAGTAGCTGTACTTTATATTAAAACTCGGTTATCCACAGTGTATTGTTCAAGATCAAACTCATTAACTCTATAATACATAATATAAATATGTGGTCAAGCAAGAACGTAGCTAGGAACAGGAGGGGTAAGAATAAGAGTTGTCAATGTATTTAACTCTCTACATCCCATGGTAGCACAAGTGATCCACAACATTTGCGTCTTTATCAAGTTTGTAAATTTACTTTGATGCAGTCAATAATAGAAAATGAAATGAATGGATTTTGAAATGTATTTTAGTTTATTTACAAAGTATGATCAAATGTACAAACGTGAAAGTAGTAAGAAAAAGAGGGATTTAAGCTAGGGTGTCATTTCAGTATGTTCCCCTTTTGATATTCTTTTTTGTTACATTCTCATTTTGGTTGAATAAAATTCATATTTCTTGTCAGGAAACTTCTCGTTTATTTAAGCTTAAAAACAAATTCATTCATTGAATAACGAAGCATGAGAACAAAAATCACTTCCGAGATGTGTCAGTTCAAGGTAAAGTGAATCCAGTTATTGTTTAATATTACATATTTGTTTTTTTTTCTTATCACGACTTTACCCCTTTTCCTATAAAAATGATTTCTGGCTATACGCCACTGCATTTTACAAAAATAATGCACAAAAAAATTACAATTTAACGTCCTCAGACTGAAAAAAAAACATTTTTTTATGATTCGATTATCCGGAAGATTCGATTATCCGGAGTGAAAAAAAAATCGATACTCCGGATAATCGAGTCCGACCTGTATATGAACTTTTCATTTACCGTGGTTGGATTAAAAGGAATATTTCGATTGCTTTGATTCAGTTGAATCATTCAACCAAGTAGGCTCACAACACAACAGAGGAAAATCTTCTGCAATTTTCCCCACTTACAATGTAAATTAATGCAATTGCTCTTCACACAAACAGGGCGCCTAGTTGAACGACTCCAAACGCTTCGATATGAATATAAATTAACGAAAGCCAGGTACGGATTCATATATTAATTGAACATTTTTAATATCGAAAGCTTTTCACGTCGAGGGAACTGTGTTACAAAAATTAAAAACTAAAGTGTTTCGGAGTACAAAAATTTTGTCATAAATTTTGTGAACACTATTTTGACTTTCGTTTAATAATGTTTAGTATATGGCGCTTTGTTTTTAGAAATTTAAAGGATTATTCACCAAGACGAAGACAATGTTTAAATGCAGATCTCATTGTAAATAAATATAAAAAATGATCATACTTGGCGCTCTGCTGTTTTTTCAAAATAACCATATAACGTTATCAAATGGATTTGAAAGAAATTTTTCGATTTTTTTTTTCTTGAACAAACAAATTGTTTGCTCATCTAAACATTAGATTTATAGCAAGAAAAAAAGAAAACAATATTCAATATAATTTTTCAAGGACTGAGAAAGATGATCTTGTCCAAACTCACATGTCTCATGTCTCATGTCTCATGTCTCATGTCTCATGTCTCATGTCTCATGTCTCATGTCTCATGTCTCATGTCTCATGTCTCATGTCTCATGTCTCATGTCTCATGTCTCATGTCTCATGTCTCATGTCTCATGTCTCATGTCTCATGTCTCATGTCTCATGTCTCATGTCTCATGTCTCATGTCTCATGTCTCATGTCTCATGTCTCATGTCTCATGTCTCATGTCTCATGTCTCATGTCTCATGTCTCATGTCTCATGTCTCATGTCTCATGTCTCATGTCTCATGTCTCATGTCTCATGTCTCATGTCTCATGTCTCATGTCTCATGTCTCATGTCTCATGTCTCATGTCTCATGTCTCATGTCTCATGTCTCATGTCTCATGTCTCATGTCTCATGTCTCATGTCTCATGTCTCATGTCTCATGTCTCATGTCTCATGTCTCATGTCTCATGTCTAATGTCTCTTGTCTAATGTCTCATGTCTCATGTCTCATGTCTCATGTCTCATGTCTCATGTCTCATGTCTCAGGACTCTGGTCTTTTATGACAGGTCTCTAGTTTCAGGTCTCAGATAATGTCTCTCGGTTTCGAGTCTCATGTCTCTTGTCTCAGGTCTTAAGTCTAATGTCTCATGCTCAGGATTTTAGTCTCACATCTGTTGTCTCAGGTCTCAAGTCTTAGGTCTTAGGTCTCGGGTCTCTAGTCGCAGGTCTCGGGTCTCATGTCTCGTGTCTTAGATTTCAGGTCTCATATTTCAAGTCTTAGGCCTCTGGTCTCATGTATCACGTTCTTAGTCTCAGAGCTAAGATTTTTCCAACTTCAAAAAGATTATTAAGCGTTTTCCTTTGAAAAGGACTTAAAAACCGTGTTATACGCGATGTTATACGCGAAATCCGTGTAAAAAAAACATTGTTTATTCCCAAAAACCGTGTAAAAAAAGCCGTATAAAAATCCGTGTATAAAAAACTGCGTAAAAAACCTTAGTGTACTAGGACGTGGCAGGCGTCGTTATTGATTTTTTTTCTAATGGAGAGCTTTGTGCATTAAGAATGAATAACTTATCCAAAATTCCATGCTTTTGGCCCTTGCACAAAATGGATGGCCTCGATCAATCATGGACCAAATACCAACACTACTTATGATCAATAATTTATTTATTTAATGTTCACGGCCTTCGATAACTCAATATCATACAGACTGGTTACTTAAACTACGCTTAAAACTATCCTTACTTACACTTGGTTGAACAACCTACAAGAGATGTCAAATGGGTTAAAAAATTCATTTTTTCCATGATTGTTTAATCTTAGCGGCTCGAAATTTCTTAGGGAACGAGATGGGACGTGATACGGTATCATTTCGATGGGACCCTGGATTCCCGGATATGACATCGAATATGAACAAACGACGAAGCAGCACAGCCCGTGAGCCGATTGGTTCGATATTCAAGATTCCACATCGGTCATGGTAGGAGGGAAGTCGCTGAGGTTCATTCCATAATAAATTTGGAAGCGCGTATCGCAGGAACCGCCTATGAACTGACTCAAGTAGTTTCAGCCCACCAATTGAATAAGGTCCCCAATAGACTCAACTTTTTCAAGAGAGACGCTAACAGCTGTGTACAGTTGGGTAATCTCAACCCTGCTTCTGGTGAACGTAAGAATCTTACATTTTTTTAGGTTGACTTCCAGCGCATTCACTTGGCACCAGAGTATTAGATTATCGAGATCTCGCTGAAGAAGCAAACAGTCTGAGTAATGCGTAATTGAGCGGTATATTTTCAGATCGTCAGCATAAAACACTAATTCAGAACCCATTAATTGACAAAGGTCGTTCATGAATAGGTTTAACAGGAGAGGACCTAGATGGCTACCTTGGGGGACCTCAGAAGGACAGTGAAATGTTGGAATTTGATGTGGCCCTGTCTGACGAAAGCAAATCTGCCTCGAAGATATGACTCGAGCCATTTAACCAGCCAAGTTGGAAAACCCATTCTATCAAGTTTGTCGATTAAGAGGTTGTGGGGAAGCCGATCGAACGCCTTGGCAAATTCCACGTATATTGCATCCACTTGCTTTTTATCTGCAAGACAGCTGCTGACGAAGGGAACATACACCATCAAATTTGATAAAATTGACCTCTTTTTGCGAAACCCGTTCTGACATTCTGCGATAATGTGTGAAGAAACATTGCTAATCACGTTGAATACCAAGAGTTCGAAAACCTTTGCCAAGCAATTCAATATAGAGATTTCCCTGTAATTCTCTACGAGATGTATGTTCCCAGATTTGTAAATGGGAGTGATTGCAGCAGTTTTCCAGAGTTTAGGAAAGGTAAATGTCTCCAGGGACTTGTTAAATATCATGCTTACCGGAAGTGCCAGAGAGTCACAACACTGCTTGATGAAAATCGGGAGCAGACCATCGGGGCCTGCTCCCTTACGCTCGTTGATTTCTAATAGCGCCTTCCTAACATCATTTGAGGTGACTCTTATTTCGGGAATGCTGATGTTGAACGAGTTCACTCACTGTCGCCAAGTGTTGGTATTCCTGTGCTTTACGAAAGTAGTTTTAAAAAAATCCGTGCACAGTTGAACTGCTTCTATCGTGTTTGTTGATTGACGATTGAGATTTCACATTAAATTAAGTAAAGTCTCTGAAATCAGATGCTAAATAAAAATCTGACAGATCACCATTCACGACAAAGAAATAAGTTTTTCGCTTATCTAGACCGAAATTCAACCTTGTTTTACCACTAGTAAAGCCAAGTTGATCAACAAACAATACAACTGATGGAAAACAAACTGAATATGTATTTAAAAAAAAGATTATAAATAGAGCAAAAGATCGATTCTAAATAAGAGAATAGTCAACCCTGGAATATTACTTCATAACGATATACCTTCCTACCTTATATATCGATATATCAAGAACAATCTCAGAGAAGAAAAAAACAAATTTTTTCAACGCAACGCATATCAACAACATATCTTATCTGCTATTTAGAAAGCCTTTTTATCGTTTTTCAATCCAAAACGCTCACTGAAGAAGTTACTATTGAAATAAAAGTTTCTGAACTTTTCTTATACCGTGATTCAATTGAAAGGAATCTTTCGAATGATTTGATTCAGCCTTATTTCAAACAAATCATAAGAATTCTTTTGTTAGCGATTTATAGAAATCGAATTACTGTTGAATTATCAACTTGAAAAGAACTCATTTATAATTTTTTCGATTTCCAATAAAAAGTCCAAAGGAAAGTTTTTCAATAAATAGTAATTCGATTCGAAAAAGACAGCTTTTCATCAACTGGCTCCGCTCAAAAGTGGAGGGGACATTCTAACGGCTACCAGAAACCGGAACGCTAAATGACCACCATCGAGCAGATGTCACGAACAATGAATCTTTTCTTTGCAAGGCTTTCCGTTGACTCTATAGCATTTTCCCACATTTCTTCCTGTGCTCCCCCATCAGATAGTTTCCGTTTCCGTCGTAAAGTTGAACCATCAAGTTGGGTGACGGTTTAATTGAGAACTTTACACGCTTCAAGTTTGACGAATTGCTTCGAACTTTACTCATTCCGGTGACGACGACGAAAGAGCAAAATAAAGTTTACATTTGTCTCATTATCGTGGTTCATTTGGGGCGAAACTTTCGTTATCTCGGAAGATGGTACTTTTCAATCGAGTTCTGGTGTCGACCGATAACTTTAATCAAACACCATCAGGGAACAATCGTTCGGAAAACTGATTAGAAGATTTTCTCCTCTGTAGTTTTTTTAAGGGCTTAGGGAAAAAAATAACAAAGGGAATAAAACCAGTTATGTGAATAATATAGTTTTATAAACTGGTTTATGAAAAAAAAATCAAAGTTTGTCATATTGTGTGAATAAAATTTTGCTACAAGAACAAACAAATTATTTTCTTTCTTTGGTGTAAGATTGTCTTAGAAATTTAAGATAATTTTATAAAGGTCCGCATTCAGAATGCAATTCAAGTGGATCTGAGAACATTACCTTTAAAATATTTGGTAAATAATTCACTAGCTGCATCTTTGAGAATATATCCAACCACTCCGAAGGAATTCCTCTAAATGTGACATTTGTATTTGTGCATCGAGCAGCAAAAAAGCGCTCCAGAAGCTTTATCGAAATTAAACAGCCCCGTCTGCAGACTGCACATGGTTTCGAGTTGGTCGAGTCACGTTTTGCACCGGTTGTCCTCTTGAAAAGCTGTTGATGAGGCACTTCCCGGAATAGGCTCCACGGAGTTGGCAGAGGAATGAGAATCCTGCACCACTCACAGACAAAAGTCATTTTCCAATCTCCGTTCCAAGGTTCCAAACCTTGAGCGTAAAGAACCCAGCAGCAAAATGTGACCGATTTGACTCGGCTCTCCGTCTACCGGTTTGGGGCCTCCGGTTTTGTTCCGGCTCTAGATGTAGAGGATGTTCCATGTTCATACAAAGCTTATATTCACATACATAGGACTCAGACTGACACGACAATGGCATGGCCCTAGCACAATGGTCTTCTATTGCTGCTTGCTGAACAGAATGTAAAATTGCTTCCAGACGCCCACACTCTCGTTCCTCCCTTTTTTTTGCTGCCATGAACACTTAGTTTTCATTTATATATTATACACATTTGAGGTGATTAAACTGAAATAATGTCTTGATTCTACGTTAAATTACGTTAATTTTCCATACCATATAGCTGAGAAGTGGAGTGCATACATTTCCGGCTTTCCTGGCTCAGCTCAGCTCAGTTCAGTTCATTCTCAGTTCAGGTTCACACAGGAAGGGAAAACGAGAATGAAAACGAATGAGCACTCATTAAAAGCACCTACTTTTTGCAGGTTGTTTTCTCTTCTTTTTGAATGTTTTGTTTCATTCAACACCGAGAAAACTACAGCCGAGCAGCTGGTCAGGGCAGATGGTTCCAGAATCTGGAACGTCCTGGAGACAATCGAGGACTCGTTTTTTTGTTATGTTCTCCATTGGGGGATTCAGTTCAGTAAAAATCAATTGCCTGGCACAAAACTGTTTTCATTGTGGATGATGGTCAATAACGGATCCTTATGAATAGCAGTTACTTACATTGCCTGACTCAGATGATTAATTTTAAACTTAATCAAATACAGAAATACTTTTGTAATCAATCCTGTGAAGGTGATTTTTCTAGAAGCAGTGTACTCGTCATTTGCTTTATGCATTGTAGCATGCAAATATTGTAGTGGAAACATTAAAAAAGTTTATGGAGCAAAATTTGTACAATTGTGATGAAGAAAAAATAAATTTTTAAAAGATTCTTCATAAGCTAAGGTGTTTATTTGAATTGATCTGATAGGAAACAACCCGTAACAATTTGCATATAAGAATTTGAAAAAATTGCATAACTGCTACAGATGACCAATTCTAATCCTTTTGATGGTTTATATTTTTAAAATTGTCATTTAAGGCATTTATTATTCCACTGACACATTCCACTGTTACGTAAAATCGCTTTTCTGAACTGTTATCATTCTAGAAATCAACAAATTTACTTGAAAATGAAAAAAAAGTAGGAAATGGTTGCAAATTGAATTTCTTTCAAAATCAATATAATTTGGTCTCAATAAATTAAACTGGTTTCTGTTTTGATAAATTTTTTTTATGACTTGAATTCACGCTAGAATATATCACTTGGACTTCAGTACATACTTAACACTTTGATTTCCTGTTCTTCCTGTGGAAAAGGATATCAGAATCTCTAACTAAGTTGTAGAGAAAACAATTGCCCACAATTTGATGTGCATAGCTTTTAGATTAAACCACAACTAACAAAGTTATGCCAGAACAAAGTTGGGGCGTGAATTCACTTGTTTTTTTTCGAATTTCTCTAACAAAATCAAAAGATAGAAAATGCGTCATTGGAGATGGTTGAGGTAGTTTGACATGTAATATATTCGATTTTTCATAAAATCAGCCTCAACAAAATAGGCAATTCAACCATGAACCGGGCCATTCGGAAAAGCCTATGGAAAAATTCTGCTATTTTCAATCTTCCTTTCATGATGGCACTGATATATATAAAAAAAACAATCATTTGTTGTGTACATTTTTTATTCGGGGTTTTACTTTTTCCAAAACACTTTATCGATTTTATTATTTGTAAATCAAATCTTTATACATATAAAGAACACAAAATTTCATGGAAATTAGTATCTTTAAAAACCTCCTTAGACACGGAAATCCTTATTAACACTCTAGAATCCAATTTTTTTTCGCAGAAAAAATCGCAGAAGTTGTATCATGTCATTACAACTATTTTTGTTTAACAAAAAAAATTTTGATGGAAAATATTGGATTTATCATAGAACATATTTTAAATCAAGATTTTATTTCATCATTTTTAACCAACTTTGGTTAAATAAAAAAAATCATTCCAGCATCTTTTATACAGTTTATGCTGCATTTTTTTTTTGTTTAGAACGAAAAAATATATTAAACTAAGTTTCTGACGATGATTATCATAAGGTTGCCAGATTGCCCGGTTTTACCCGGGTTTGCCCGGATTATTGGTCGTGAATTTTGAAATCAAATGTCCGGATTTTGCCAGTTTTTTAAATAAAATTGCCCAGATTTTCCAGCGCGGATACGTGCTGAAAAACTCTGGCAACCTTAAGCTATCATAATTACGAAATCTTCGGAACTGGATTAAACCAATGTAGTGTAATATTTTAGAAAAATATCCCAAATTGAACAATTCAATGAACCACATTTTAGAATCGTTGTTTCAGCTATCGATTCTCGTAAATCGAAGACACCCGAATGTATCTAAAATCTGGAAATTTTCCTGTAAAGTCAGTAACGAATTCACCAAATCATCTGAGGGCCCTGATAGTTGTTGATAGTTTCCACCTTCCCGTCAGCTCTGGATGGGTTTCAGCGTTGTACAGCTCATAAGGGACACGTTTCTCGAATTATTTATTACACCTCATGAGACTGAAATTCTCTCACTCGATCACACTTAACGGTAAGTGATACTTCCGGCTATTAGATATTTCAATGGTTTTAACAATTGAAATAATTTTAACATTTAGAAATAAAAAAAAAATGTTTTGAATGACGGAAAGAAAATAAAACGCGTCCGTTGCCAACAAATCATGGCATACTCCGATAGATGTAGTTCCTTGTATCTTTAAGAGCAAGTTCACTGGTTGAACTTTGCGAAAATCGTACACATAACGTTAGAAGAACGATACTCCAAATTATTATGCAAAAATTACCGTTCAGGTTACATTCATTCATACATACATTCTAAATTTTTGTATTGTTATTGTTACAAGCAGTGTTGAAATATATCAGTAGTACCCATTGAAAACGAAACAAAATTTTCTTCGGTAAAAAAAAATCGACCGACTACTACTTTTTTCTTTTCTCAATACATCTACTTTGATTTGACATAAGTTTATTATCATGTTTGTTTTTTCTATTTTTCATTTCATTTCATTACCAATGAACGTGCACCGACAGAATTTGCCTGTCGCTTTCGTATTGGCCTTTCTCTTTCTGAATGTTCATCTAAAATTTTATCAGTTCATCCAAGAGGTCAGTGAAAATTTCAAATCAGGTTTTCAGTCTGTCACTTACTTCTTTGAAATTTTCAATTCTTATGATGGAGAGTTAAAAAAAGGACCGCAAAGTCAAATTTGATTTAAATATTTTGTTTTTATGCCAGAAAGAAGTCAATCGAAAAAGCCTGTCAGCTAAGCATAAAGCCGAAGCAGCGAACTGATCCTATTTAATTATAAATCAGGTAAGTTAAAGAATTATTTTTCTTATGATTGACAAATAATCTTTAATAAATAAACTATTTTAGAGCCATTATGAGGACCGTGGAAGAGGCGCTGTTTATGGAGGTAGTGCAGTATCCAGAGTTTAGCACCAGCAACAACAACCGAACGAAAAAAAATAATTAAATTTTTAAGATTTATTGGAGCAGTTAGAAGCAATAGATGCTGAAGTGATGTTGAAAATTATTTGAAATTATATGTGCAAACCATAATTATCTGCGTGTTTTGTTGATTGCTAATTTTGCTACCGTTGTGCAGTTAATTGCAGGCTGTCGGTTAAGATTTAGCCGTTGTCGTTTGTCCAGAGTAATATTCTTGTTCCGACCAAGTGTTGAGTAAAAATTTTTTATCTAAAATCATATTTTAATCATAATATTTCTCACTATATACATGAATAGAATAATAAAATCCAAATAGTCAAGACCACAATAACTGTCATATAAATTCTAATTCAAAGAATTTTTCCGTCTCAAGGCCGGACAAATCCCGGCCATTTTATCCAAAAACCTGCAAAGTTCAATAATCATTCATTAGAAACCAAGAAAAAAAACTTGTAACATTATTTTACCCAAACACATCAATGGATTTTGAATCGTATCTTCTTATCAGTTTCCAAAAATTTGTAAATCTTTATTTTGAAAAAAAAATCAAAAAATTTCGGTTCTGAGCTTTCTGTTGATTTTTTTAAAATACATTTCGGCCAAATCTGTGCTTTATCCAACAAAATTGGGTAACCGGGCCAGCCGAATCTTTTGCATATTTTATATTCGGAGGAAACCAGGCGTTCTGGCAAGCTTATTAAATAGTGCGTTATAGACCATCAACCGAATATCAAGTTGCTTCTCATCGCACAATTGTTCAACCAATTGGCCCTAATTAAAATTTTCGTTGTATGCTGACGTAATACCCTTATCTCTTTCAAAAGATTTTAATCGTGTTACTCGAACAGCTTAAAAACTCCAATAGTCCTATTTGCCGCTAATAGTGTTCGTGATATTATGCAGGTTGTTTCACCAACACTTTTCAGTTTTGGGCCAATCAACCTCAAAAACGACCATGTGTGACGATCGACTGCCCGTTTTTTGTACCGAGAGTTTTTGAGGTTAATTGTCCCGTCTCATCTGTACACGCTCAGCAAGTGTGCGTAAGAAATGTCAAAAACAACTCTATAGTCAAATCAAACTTGAAAACATGCGTGATCTGGAATATACGAACTAAGAAAAAAATCCTGGATGTTAAGGAAAATGTTCGTGCATTTTCCGGATTTTCTATATGGATATTCTATCTTGACTTTTTCCCGCATTTTCTAAATGAGTTGTCACCCTGCTAAGGGAATTGTTATAGTTCCTGCTGACTGGGGGAACTGAAAATTTATTGGGTTGACCCGTATCACTGTCACGCGGGGGTTGACAACAAAACATTGTTATTTTGTTTGGTTGCAGCGCTATGAGAAACTATTTGCGTTATGTGAACAATATCAGCAGGCTGATATCGAATGATTATTATTTTCTTTCATTTTCACTCCGGTCACCATGAAAACGATTATCTCAAAGGTTCATTTTCAGTGACGACAGGTTACGAATGAGTGTGGAGAAAACTGAAAAAAAAATCGAATTTGAATAGAGTATGAATTTTATGAACGCACCTCTAGTTTGTTGATCATAAACAGCGAAAAAAAAACTGGGTGACTGAGGTGTTTTCTCTAAATTCAGCCTTGTCAGGTAAATGAATACGACATTTTTCAAGACTGGTTACAAGTCAATAATAAAATAAACGGTCAATTCAAAAAACAAAAAATCAGTAAAAATACTAAAAGCAAATGCACTTGGCATCGCTGGTTGCTTTCGATTTTGTATCTTCGTTTTCTATCACACCGGTGTGGACGGCCAACATTTTGGTCTATTTTTCACGATAGAAAAATCCCATCTGTGCTACAACTATCACAATTTCTATCACTTTCTTCCAACACCAGTGAACTTGCTCTAAACAATCATTGTTTATACATCATATCAAATCATTTGCATATATTGCGGAAGAGGGGAAGAGTTTATCAATTCGAGACATTTTATTTTGAGATAGCTTCATCTAAATGGTTTATTTGGTTATTTGAAGAGTGAATTGCATTTTGCTGACGTGTTTGATAAATAATTTCACCTTTATTTAGGTTTACAAATAATCACTGAATTCCGTATTAGATTTTAGGTGTTGATAATAATTTGCTCAGCCCATAAAAATGCTGTTAAAATTTTGCACTGCCTCCTATAAGGGGGGCCCAGGGAGTGAATCTGTTAGAGATATTATAGCCTCCCCTCCCCTCAGTTGTTTGTGTTACACAGACAAATTTTTTGACTATTACGTATCATTGAATACTTTCACCTTTAAAATAAATCACCTGTAATTAAGAAAACCTGTAATTTTAAATTGTTTTCCTTGAAAGTTAACGAAGATTCATTTATTATTACAGCAAATGTCCTGTAAAAAAGATGTACACTAAAAATTAAATGTCACGTAATCATGTTTTCGACCTGTAAAATTACGGGAAATGACCTGCTCTTTTTTGTTACAGGACTTTTGCGTGATTTCACAGAAAATAATTTTTGCTGTGTAATTCCGATTTTCTAGTTTCAATTTACTTTTCTAGATTTCAAGAACTTTTTAATAAACAAATTGATTTTTTATGGCATTTTACCTATAGGGGGAAGTCGTCTATGGCCGGACAGCGCCTATGGCCGGACAACATAGATTTTTCGAAGACACAGTATCCTAATAATGTTTTAACGCCAAGAAAATAAAGTAAATGGTAGCCTGATATAGTGTTAGAAATATGGTAATCCAATCTGAAAAGGTAAACCAATGATAGGCATCTAAAGCTTTTGCCTAGTAGTACGGAGAGGATCGCCTAAACTTTGCATTTGTATTGAGGTCAGTTTTTTCGGCTTCTAAAATTTGAACTGCACATGAACGACATCGTTGATTGGTTATCTTTCGACCACAGCAGATATAAGATAACAAAACGGAAGTTCAAACGAAATATTAGGAAAATGAAAAAAAGTGCGATTTCTCTATGACCGGACACCAAATTGTTGTCTATGACCGGACAAGAAAATATTCAAAATGATAGATGTTTTTAACTTGAAACTTTCATTTGTTCATCTCTATAGCGCCCCCAAATGGTTAGCAGAAGATAAGGGTTCAATAACGAAACTATTTTGATCCTCTGAGAAACTTAAGATTTTGCTGTCCGGTCATAGACAATTTTTCTTTAGTTTTTTCGAAACAAATGTTTCATTCTGATTTGTCAAAAAAACTTGTATGACTGGCTTCATAGAACGTTCAGTATTGGAAAACATATATTCACAAGACCTGTGCAAGTGATTTTAGTCATTTTGCTACGTTTTTGTGCCATTGGTGACAACTTTGGTAAAGTAATTCGTAGTGTCCGGCCATAGACAACACTTTTGGAAATGAGTGGAAATTAACATGAAATGATTTCTCTTACCGCATGAATATGTTGTAAATTAATTTTTTTTTCTAATATAGTTAAGTGATCATAATATTGATACTCTTCAAATCAGTAGAGGAACCAATATTTACAAAAATCTACTTTTGAAGTTATTGCTTAAAAACCTTAAGTGTCCGGTAGTAGACGACTTCCCCCTACAGTTTTAATGTGGCGGGAGTATTTCTCCTAACTTTGGGATAGTAAGAAGGGGGCCGTAATCGTCGCGGCGACTCAATTTTCAATTTAGATCTTATTATAGGAAAGAAAAGGGGATTAACTGGGGTCATTTCAAAGAACAGTTTCCGTCGAGGTCCGGTAGTGGCTTCCTGTAGCTGTGGTTTCGATAGCTACCTCAGGGTTTTTGTCTTCCTGGCCTGCCTTCTTTCTGGTATTGTAGTAAAGTTTGTTCTAATAACGAAATAACGAAAGGAGCATTAGATAGAGTAGAGAAAGAAGGGAAGAGGACTAAACGACCAATTCAGAAAGTTTGAAAGTTTTTCTCGAATCAGAACACCAGATAGTTTACTTCGGGCATTAAGGGTATCCAGTAGTCAAGCCTTCGATCGAGTTCAAATAAAATCTAGAACTTAAAGGAGTATAGTTGAAGTAAATTTAAACTTTTTTTCTTGGGGGACCTCCTGAGCCGGGGGGGCTCGGAGCAATTACAATTTTAGTAAACCCCGCTTAGAGGCACGGTTGGGCACTAGAGGGTTAGTAATCAATACTCCATCAAAAACAGGTGATTTGTCAATCATTACAAAGCCCTTTAGAAACAAATGACTTTTTATAAATATAAATAACCTTTCAGACATATATTATGTCCCTTTTGAAACAAATTCCCTTTCTGATATTGAAAAGCAGATCCAAACTTTAGTCTATTCCTAATGAACACCAATCAACCAATAAAGTAGGCATTGTTATTGAGATTCGATTCTTCAAATAAACAAAAGTCTTTTCAAATCCGAGAAAACAACGCTTTTAACGAATTAGTCCAGTCGGTATTCACCAAGAATATTGTTCCAGTGAAAAAGCTTTCAGTCACCCGCGGAAGCAAATCCGAGCGAGCAGCAAATTATTAGCCATTAGTGCAGTGGGCCAGACACTTCCGTCTGCAGTCCAAATTGAAATCCTCTGAAAGAAGCAGCTCGGATCACCTGAAACAATAGTCAACTCTCACCTTTTTCCGCCGGTGATGGCACCAAAGTCCGGTAATTATTTAAAACGACTTCAATCAAATATTCATGAGTCCTGGTGGCCACTGCTGCCATTGCCATTTTCTCGCCTTTCCCAGCATCCTACCTACTCTTAGGGCCGAATGTGGTTATAGAAGTCGTCAGTCGGGAGATGTAGGAAGGACCGTTGTGCATATTCGTCATTTCTACTCCCCGAACGGACGCCATGCCAGCCAGGCAGTCCGATTCCGAACAATGTGACTCGCTCATTCGCTCGTTCGGCCCGAAGGGAAAATAATTGTATTGTTCTGATCCCGCCTTTTTGCGCCTTTTCCCGGTGGAGATTCGTTTCTGGTTAAGGTTTCCACGACTGGGCTGCCTGTTTCGAGATGCGAACAGATGAAGTTCGATTCTCAAAAAAAAAAAAATTTCAACAATTTCTGATAATAATTGTTATTTTACTTATTTTTATGAACCCAATTTAATTTCGTTCAAAAAATACATGAAAAACAATAACTGATTTGAAAGCCGTTTTAAATAATAAAAAATTGTTAACAATAAATAAGCAAAATGTAGTTCAACAGTTTTTATTCAACTAATATTGTGTATAAGGCTACAAGCTTTTTGGTTCAAACGTATCCCTTTACAATATTGAGACAAATTGGCTTCCGTTCAAAATACAGAATCGATTTCAGCATTATCGATTCAAAAGCAAGTATGCTTCTGTCAGCCACCACTTGGCAATGACTAAACCTCGTCCATTCCACTTAACGTTGGGGAAATGTTTAAAAACCAAGAGTTCAACCCAAGCTGCTGCTGCCGGTTTTAAGCCACATTTCGAAACAATTAATCTCACTAACCTGATTCCATTAATCAACATCGTACCGGGCGACCGTTTAACCAATGCACGGTCAAAGGTGTACATTTCCACCCACGCATATGAGAACACACCATCCATTACAGCTTTCACCTACATATATGTAGATTGCAAGGATCGCCATTTTGCTTCCGCCAGTTTGCCAGAAATCCTTACCACCAAGGGCCATGATTCCGATTGTTAACGAGTAAAAGTTATTTCAAATGAACCACCACTGAACCGACTCACTACTAGCTATAGCTAGTCTCTTAACGAGGCCATTCCCGATTAAAACGTGCCAGCAAGCCATGACATATAACAGTAGGCTATTGGCAACGGGAAAGTTAAGAATCGGTAGGACGAACGACCAGCCGACTGCGATTGCCCCGAGGGCTCAGAATATTACCCAACAAATGAGAAACAGCCACCCTCGTCTCTCTCGTTTGGTTCTGAGATCTACTGCCACTAGGAATAGCAACCAGGTCGATCCTACGGAAAACGGCGGCGCCTACTATCGCGCAGCTATTATTTCAATACGGACAAAGAAGTCCCTCGGCGAGTTCCACTTCCCGGCTGGCAGTTGGAACTGAGCCAGGAACAATCCCGGTTTTGCTCCTGCCAATGATGGTGGGTGGCTATAATAGTTCCCTTCTTTGATTGTTCCTTCGCGTTTATTTATGTATGTGTGCAATGTATGCATGCATACATGCAAGCCCGGCGACGTTCATTGGCGTAGAAAGGGTGACCTACAGCTTGGAGCAAATCTCTGACCTGCTATCGACGTGATAATATTTGAGTGAAAATAAATGGTTTAAGATATGGTACGAACCGAGGGTGAAAGTTTGTCGATGTAATAACTGAATGAGAAGGTCTTGGATTTTTTTTATGATTTTTTCCCATAGCAACTGACAGGTAAAAAAGTAGGCACTGAGCAACCTACCTTGATGAGTTAATTAAGGAAGGAAATGCAGGAAAAAAGTAAATAAAACTGCTATCCTAACAAGAACATATGTTTTTCTCTTAAAATAAGAGAAACGGGAAAAGTCAGGAAATAGTTAGGCAAAAAATTTTGTTCAAAACTTTTTCGTAAAATGGTTTGCTATTATTTTTTTTTCATATACCCACCCCACTTCACCCTGTATATTTTTGGAATTGCGTTCGTCAAGTTATGTTGTAAGACCGATATTATAAAAATTCAATAATAAACACCCCATATATTATACCGCTGCCAGCGGATGGGAATTTTCAATATACAAATTTTTACACCTCCCATGACTTTTGTTTGACTTCTGGTTGTTTTGACTTCTGGAAACAACAATAACAATTTTGGAATCGATTCATTGACTCCTGAATAAGTACAACGAGGTTTAATTTTATATGGAAATTTGTATGAGCAAAAAAAATTTTCATTCAAAAAACACCAGAGAAGTCCAAAGAAACACTACTTTGGGTGATCAATATTCCTTGATTCCTGCAGTACATTTCATGTAATCAATCCATAATCCTAACATGAACCCTAAAAAAGATTTTCGATGTTATACAAAAAAATGTTTTTTTTTTATTTAGCGTTCTTGGTGCTTATTTGAAAGCTGTTTTACTTTAGGATGACAATAAGATAGCACCAAAAACTGCTTTGCATAGCCAATGAGTTATTGAAAGTCCAGAGACTGCCATTTATGAACACAGTTCAATGGATTAAGATTTTTTTTTCTTTTGAAATGATTATAACATTTTCCATGAATCACTTATGTTTTTTTCATTTTAGCGAAAAAATGAAGCTTAAGAATAGGCAAAATCAATAACACTAGTTTACAGTATTATTGATCTAACACTAGAAGGACCGGCAAATTGAATATACCTATTCGGACCGTGACCAGTCAAAATGACTGGTAAAGGGAAAAATTTTCCTATCAAAATATTTTTAAATTTTTTCTTTTGAAATTATTTTGTTATTAATTCTATAAAATTTTTGTTATAAAATTGAAATATTTTTTCACCACGGGTGCCCGGAATCACCTCAGTTTGGCATAGTTGACGAATGCGTGTATGTCATAAAATGAATATGTCAAATAATTATCAAAAAATTGAAACACACTATCAATCTAATAATAAAAACATGTTAGATGGCTATGGTTATTGACCATGGGTGCACGGTTTCACTTCAGTTTTGTTTTAGTAGATGTTTTCTAGCATCCATCGCTCTGAAGTTTTTCAACCCGATGCCTATAAATTATACCTGATATTGTAGGTTTTGAAGCATATTTTTTTATATAAGTAGAGCAATTTACCATGGGTGCACGGATTCACCGCCATTCATACAAAATTAATTTTTTTTCATGTTAAAGGTAAAGAATAAAGACTTTTAAAGATTCAAATGAAAATTTGTGTTATAAACATGGTTTTTCACTATGGGTGCACGGATTCATCGCGTTTTAATCAAATATTGGACTTTTTGTAATTTTTTAAAAAGCATTATTACAAATCTTAACTAAACCAAAGTCGAAATCATGTCTTTCATGTTGAGACATAATGATTTAAATAACGATTTTTATTTTGAACTCCGTTTTTTTCATTCCTGGAAAAGAAATATTTCAATTATATCTTGAAATAATAAATTTATTTATTTATTATTAAAAAACAGGTTTTTGCCAGAGATATTTATCTGATAAGATCTGATCAACATCCAAGAAATTGGAAAACGGTTATCATGGATGGAGTGGATTTTAGGAATTATATGCATCAAGTTATGTCGTGCGACGGAAAACAGTGGAAATAAAAATAATGAATCAACATGGTCAAATGTACACATTGATTTGTTTTTCCTTAAAAGTTTTTCGATTGACTAATGTTGCATTTCAAATGCCTATCATATCTAACTCAAAAATATTTTGTGTTCTGAAGCAAGTTGAAAACTATTTATTTCTATATAATTAACAACGGCGAATTTACAGCCATTCCGTGCACCCTTGTTAAAAAATCTTAGTGCCAATGTGGTCTATCAGATAGACTGGCGTGAGTCTTGTCTAGGTATGCCAGGTGTACTGGGTTTGATTCCCGGTATCGGCAAGAAAACTCTAGGGTTCAAACCCCGTAAATGGCCCCGTGAATGCCGGACGACTGTCCTGCAAAACAGGTGTTCGCTACGAATCCGGTAGGAACAAGACGAGCGGGGGCGCAACGAGCGAGGTGGTTAGACCAAGTGGAGCGTGATCTGGCGAACGTGGGGTGCCCGAGAAATTGAAGAACGGTTGCCATGGACCGAGTGAATTTTAGGAATTATGTTCGTCAAGTTATGTCGTAAGACGGAATACTATGTAAATAAATAATAAGTTGCCGACAGGTAAGATGTGTTTCCTCTTATAATAAGAATGTTCAATCAGTTGCCAGCTTTATACACGGGTGCCGGAATACCTGTAAGGGAACTTGAATTGGAAATTTGTCGAACCTAATAATCTCAGAATGCATGTGAATACATACTTGGGCAGAAACTGCGGTGAATCCGTGCACCCATGGTATGAAGAATAATCAAATATAAAAAAAATCATTTAAAGTGTTCAGTTTCATAGACATAAGGTCTTCAAATTTGAATAAATAAGTACACAATTCATAATTATTTTACTCATACTGTTCAGTATAAAACATATTTATCACCTAAAATTACTCGATTACTCGAATGGACATGTATTGAAACTAACATAACTTTTACAAATCTTGATGAAATTTCACCAAATTTTGACAGAAAGTTCGATTATAGTTGAGCAACAAAACAGACCAAAAAAATTGAGAGTCAAGTGCTTGAAGCGCCACACAGCGGTCGATCCGAGAACTTTTTCTACAAATTTCCATGACTTCGCATCGAAAATCAATAATTTCATAGCTAATGACACACTCCTGCCCACCATAAATCAACTTAGGCTCTTTGTCTTGAATGTAGATTGCAAATAAAACCAAAAGCAAGTGAAAAAAATTTATGTTGTTTGAGTTATAGGTTTGTGAATTTTACCAGTCATTTTGACTGGTCACGGTCCGAGTGTCCATGGCGAAATTTTTCTCGCTTATTAAAAAAGCTAGAAAAATAAAAAATACACAGTTTTGTAGAGATTCAAAATTCATGAAAAGTCGTATTTTTTGCAAATTTTTAGAACGTAGTGTTTAAAAGATATTCAACAAACAAAGTGTCCCACCAGTCATTTTGACTGGTGCGGTCTTTCTAGTGCTAAGTAAGCTGAAAATAATGTGCAATCGGGAGCTGAATCCGAAAATGAGTAGTATTGTTTTTTAGTTATGCTCCAAATATGAAATTTTGGAAAAATAAAAAAAGACTTGTACTTACATTCAAATACGACGGACTGCATACCATTAATTTGAAATTTCTTTTTTTGTACATTGAATATGAATAAATTTGCTATCGATCCCTCCAACTATATTGTTGCGTATCAATCGGAAACACTCACTGAAGAAGATAGTAAGTTGCTATCGAAATACCGGTATCTGAACTTTTTTTTATGCCGCGGTTGGATTAAAGGGAATCTGATTTGATTCAGCAGAATTATTCAACCAAGTAGACTCACAACCAGAGGTGCCAGGTGTCCTGATAAACCGGAATTTTGCTCGATTTACAAATGACCGTTCTGATTTTTTAAATTGTCCTTGTTTGTCCTGAATTTTGGAAAAAGTTCTTTAAAGGTGCTACACTGTCCTGATTTTTAAAAACTATATATTTTTACCGGAATTGGATGATCGGGAATTTCGGGGATAATTAAATAGACTCAATGAACTGGACAAATGTATATTGCACAAAAAGACGAATCAAAGCGCGATGGTTCGGGCAAGAACAGAAATTGCGTACTTTTCTGATGGGTAGTTTATTGGGATCTAAATCTATTGTGCTAGATTTTAGGCGTTCTATTTTTGGAGAGCGAGAGATATTTCAAATATTTATGAATGGAGACGTGTTCGAACAGGGATTGCGAAATCCGGATTTTCGTACAAACACTATCCAAACTGTAATTAAATGTATAGTCAGGATATCAAACAAATCTGTAATAAAATGGATAATAATGTTCGATTCATATGACATTCGAATGGTGATTTTCCACATAAACTGCAGGCTAGCCAAGATTCTGCTCACCTTAGTACAGAAATCGATGCTACAGTTCCTGTATTTAGCCTTCATTTATGCAATTTAAGCAAACTTTGTGGTGTGCTGAAAAATCCTAATTCTTTCTTCATGTTGTTCTGATTTTTAACAACAAGACCTGGCATCCCTGCTCACAACACATAATAGACATACTGGTACTTAGGGGAGATAAGAGCACAACGAGCACCTGCTGCATAGTAAACACTCTTCTTTTCTAAAGAAATATGTATTTTCTCAAATAAATTTTAGCAATTAATAATGTTGTAGATCCTATAGTATTAATTTTTAGCAAAATAGAAATCTCCTCAGAATCTTCACAGAAATATTTAAATAAAACTACTAGGCTCTAAAGTGACAAAAATATTGTAATTTTTGAGCACTGAGCTTATCTTTTGTATGATTGTTAAGTCATCTTGATCTATAATGTACGCAATGCAAAATGATGTACACATTGTTCCTCAACTTTCACCATCATTAAATTTTTGATTTTTCACTAACATCAATTTGAAAACGCGTTTTTAATTTGACTTGTTCACTAGGGGCGAACCGAGCTCTATTAATCGGGGCACGATGAGTATTTTCTGCAGTAGAACCTAGCAGCGAATTCAACTCGATGAAATCGACTCAATCATAGAGCTACTGCTTGACTAGTTTACATCTGACAATTTTGCCTATTGGTCGTAATGTCGAAGAGGTAATTAGTAGACTCGAGTTTGATTCCTGGTCGAGGTGATTTTATTTTTCATTTACTCCTAAATCGTCAGATGACAGTAGTCAAGCTGTAGCTCTATGATTCGATTGGCTTCGGGACTCATCGTGCCCGGATTAATGGTGCTTATGCTGCCCCAGGGGGAATTCTTACTATGCCCTTACAGTTACTGATTTTCAGCTCTCGGGAAAAAAATTTGAATGATGTAATTTGAAAATAGACTTTTTTAGTGCCTGAACACTAAAATGATGTCACTCAAATATTACAGTTGTTTTCTATGGTTGAATAAGCGTCCTTCCGAACGTGACCATTATGCCTTTATCTCCCCTACATTCAAATATCTCAGACTGCATACCATTAATTTGAAATCTCTTTTTTGAATTTTGAATGTGAATAAATTGGCTATCGATCCTCTAAGCTTCATTTTTACGTATGATCAATTGTTGATATTAGTGAAAGTGTGATAGAAAATTAAAAAAAAACATTTTAAACAAAAATTATGTGGTTATTTATCAAAATCGATTGAAAATTGAAGAAGTAATGGTTGTTGTTTTAAAACATTAATATTTGCATTTTTGAATAATTTAACGAACCAAAATCGAAAACGTTCATTGGAGAAGTGACTTTCGAAATACCGGTATCTGAACTTTTTTTTAACTTCATATTTGGAGTAGAACTTAAAAACTATTCTACTGAGATTTTTTTTAACTTAATTATTGGATGCAGAGCCTGATTTCACATAAAAAAATTTGGGTCAGTCGAAGAAGTTCACGTTTTTTTTTAAATATTGTAAACTAGTTTAATTAAAGAGAAACTTCATTTCAAGGATAATTGAATTTTTTGGATGATAGAGTGCCACAAATGACCCTTCATTTGAAAAAGTTATGCGCTGCATGCTTAAAATTATCCTAGGCATAGAAAATAAAAAGTCTCGTGACAAATTTGAGCCAGATCGGATCACGGGAAGGGGTCGCTCAACGAGCCTAAAGTTTTTTATGAGATTTTGGGACTTGTCGTTCGGGAGGAACATGAAAATCCAGTTTTTCATGAATAATTTTGGTCCGCTTCGGCGAATTCTTTTAAAAACGTGTTTTCTTAAAACCTAAGTTATGACAAATATTTCGCCTAATTATAAAAATAATTTAATAATTCCCTAAACAATTCACCCATCGCAAATGAAGCAAAAGATTTTACTAACGTCAGTAAAAGAAAAACTGTCAAAACATCATCAAAATTTAGTCCGCCGAAAGTTTAAGTCAATGGAAATTGGTCACATGAAAGATGGAAGCAACAGCACAGCACAACAAAGCAATTCCGGTGGAGGAGCAACAACAGAGCCAAAAAAAGTTCCGAATGCAAATTTGTTCCGTAGTTCTTTTCGGTAAAATCGGCTGCAAATAAACAAAGCTCAAGCTTGGAAAAAAGGACGCCAAAACAGCTACTCCGGGAATTTTCCGGATCTAGCGGGTCGCTGAAAAGAAAAAAAAGAGCGAAAAAATATGCACAATTCGATTCGTTGATTCGTTGAGTTGTAGTCGGTAGTAGTCCGTACCAAACCCTATCCTCGGCTTGGACCCGTCGTCGTCGTCGTCCGTCAGTTGTTATGTACACAATAGAACCCCGTCATTCTGTGACCTTTTTCCTGACCCGAGTTTAACCCCATCCCGATCCAGATTTGCTAATGTGGTGGTGCGGCAAGGGAGAATTTGAATCGGCCGCAAATTGTCGAATTTTATTCCCGCTCCGCTTGTCCCGTTCGTTGATGGATGCTTGCTGATGCGATGTGGAAGTGTTGCCAGCTACAATATTACTTTTTAACAAAACAGATGAGTTTGGAAATTTTAGTATCTTGACGCTAAATTTAACATTGATATAACAATGTAACTTAAGTTAGATTGCGTAAGGCATTTTGAATTAAATTATTTTCGAAGACTCGTAATTGTAATAAGTAATAAATATTGAAGGCATATCACTATTGTAATGTGTTCGAAAAACAAGATATAACTGTTAAGTGTTAACACTTACAATCACAGAAAAATGTACTCATTTTAAAGATAAATATTTACCTTATTTTTCCAAAGTAGAATTTATTGCTCCTTCAATCGACAAACCATCAATCACATGTTTATGCTTCAAACGAAGCTGAGCATAATCCGACCCCAAAGGAAGAAACGGAAACAAGAAGTGGGAGCAAAATGCTCGGCTGTGAGTTCTCTAGCTCCAAATCAACGAAGCAACGCCATTGGCTGGCTTCCATGCAAGCGAGCACTCACTTCTCCCCACGTTTGGTCGGTTTTTGGGGCTCGAATTCGATGCCCGAATGCTGTCAGTTTTAATGGGGTGGGTGGGCTGTGCTCAGCACGTCAAGCGCTCTAGCGGAATTTTCGTACACTAACAATGTTTCTGTTAGAGAAGCGAAGACACAAACCGTAGGTGCTTGGTCGACAGACTTCAAACGTTGGATATGTAGGTATGTTTGTATTGGTGAAATTTTTGCTGATACTTTTAGATCGGGAAATTGATCATTCCTGTGTTTGAAGTGATTCAAAATAAGGCACTTATTTTATTCAACCATACAGAATAAAATTGAAAGAAAATATTGATTGATAAATGATCATACTTCAAAGGTCAGAAAAAGCCTTAAGTCACAAAAAAAACCATACAATCCGAACTTCACAGGTTTGATCATAAATATAAAGATATGTAGTTTTCGTAAATTTAGTATATTTTGCTTAATTTGATAAATTTGGAATTGGATTTTCCATTCGCATGTGAGATTTTTGAAACAAACATGTAAGAAATGCTCTAATCATCAACTTAGCATTTATAAAACATTATTTTTCATATAAAAATGATAATGAGGTGGTCTTAAGAACTTGAGTGTTTGTGATTAATTTTTAAACCATCTTTCGTCAAACTTCTCATTTCTGTCAATTTTGTCAGTTTGTGAGTTGAGGCCCCTTATTAAACGACTTTTTTGTCATTTTTGTCATTTTTGTCATTTTTGTCATTTTTGTCATTTTTGTCATTTTTGTCATTTTTGTCATTTTTGTCATTTTTGTCATTTTTGTCATTTTTGTCATTTTTGTCATTTTTGTCATTTTTGTCATTTTTGTCATTTTTGTCATTTTTGTCATTTTTGTCATTTTTGTCATTTTTGTCATTTTTGTTATTTTTGTCATTTTTGTCATTTTTGTCATTTTTGTCATTTTTGTCATTTTTGTCATTTTTGTCATTTTTGTCATTTTTGTCTTTTCTGTCATTTTTGTCATTTTTGTCATTTTTGTCATTTTTGTCATTTTTGTCATTTTTGTCATTTTTGTCATTTTTGTCATTTTTGTCATTTTTGTCATTTTTGTCATTTTTGTCATTTTTGTCATTTTTGTCATTTTTGTCATTTTTGTCATTTTTGTCATTTTTGTCATTTTTGTCATTTTTGTCATTTTTGTCATTTTTGTCATTTTTGTCATTTTTGTCATTTTTGTCATTTTTGTCATTTTTGTCATTTTTGTCATTTTTGTCATTTTTGTCATTTTTGTCATTTTTGTCATTTTTGTCATTTTTGTCATTTTTGTCATTTTTGTCATTTTTGTCATTTTTGTCATTTTTGTCATTTTTGTCATTTTTGTCATTTTTGTCATTTTTGTCATTTTTGTCATTTTTGTCATTTTTGTCATTTTTGTCATTTTTGTCATTTTTGTCAACTTTGGCATTTTTGTCATTTTTGTCATTTTTGTCATTTTTGTCATTTTTGTCATTTTTGTCATTTTTGTCATTTTTGTCATTTTTGTCATTTTTGTCATTTTTGTCATTTTTGTCATTTTTGTCATTTTTGTCATTTTTGTCATTTTTGTCATTTTTGTCATTTTTGACATTTTTGTCATTTTTGTCATTTTTGTCATTTTTGTCATTTTTGTCATTTTTGTCATTTTTGTCATTTTTGTCATTTTTGTCATTTTTGTCATTTTTGTCATTTTTGTCATTTTTGTCATTTTTGTCATTTTTGTCATTTTTGTCATTTTTGTCATTTTTGTCATTTTTGTCATTTTTGTCATTTTTGTCATTTTTGTCATTTTTGTCATTTTTGTCATTTTTGTCATTTTTGTCATTTTTGTCATTTTTGTCATTTTTGTCATTTTTGTCATTTTTGTCATTTTTGTCATTTTTGTCATTTTTGTCATTTTTGTCATTTTTGTCATTTTTGTCATTTTTGTCATTTTTGTCATTTTTGTCATTTTTGTCATTTTTGTCATTTTTGTCATTTTTGTCATTTTTGTCATTTTTGTCATTTTTGTCATTTTTGTCATTTTTGTCATTTTTGTCATTTTTGTCATTTTTGTCATTTTTGTCATTTTTGTCATTTTTGTCATTTTTGTCATTTTTGTCATTTTTGTCATTTTTGTCATTTTTGTCATTTTTGTCATTTTTGTCATTTTTGTCATTTTTGTCATTTTTGTCATTTTTGTCATTTTTGTCATTTTTGTCATTTTTGTCATTTTTGTCATTTTTGTCATTTTTGTCATTTTTGTCATTTTTGTCATTTTTGTCATTTTTGTCATTTTTGTCATTTTTGTCATTTTTGTCATTTTTGTCATTTTTGTCATTTTTGTCATTTTTGTCATTTTTGTCATTTTTGTCATTTTTGTCATTTTTGTCATTTTTGTCATTTTTGTCATTTTTGTCATTTTTGTCATTTTTGTCATTTTTGTCATTTTTGTCATTTTTGTCATTTTTGTCATTTTTGTCATTTTTGTCATTTTTGTCATTTTTGTCATTTTTGTCATTTTTGTCATTTTTGTCATTTTTGTCATTTTTGTCATTTTTGTCATTTTTGTCATTTTTGTCATTTTTGTCATTTTTGTCATTTTTGTCATTTTTGTCATTTTTGTCATTTTTGTCATTTTTGTCATTTTTGTCATTTTTGTCATTTTTGTCATTTTTGTCATTTTTGTCATTTTTGTCATTTTTGTCATTTTTGTCATTTTGGTCATTTTTGTTATTTTTGTCATTTTTGTCATTTTTGCCATTTTTGTCATTTTTGTCATTTTTGTCATTTTTGTCATTTTTGTCATTTTTGTCATTTTTGTCATTTTTGTCATTTTTGTCATTTTTGTCATTTTTGTCATTTTTGTCATTTTTGTCATTTTTGTCATTTTTGTCTTTTTTGTCATTTTTGTCATTTTTGTCATTTTTGTCATTTTTGTCATTTTTGTCATTTTTGTCATTTTTGTCATTTTTGTCATTTTTGTACTAGTATCGAATACAAGTACCGCCTGAAAGTTGATTGTTGAAATAGTGAGAACTCAAATTTAAATTATGTTGAAACTAAACACAAACGCAAAATCCGGATAGTACGCTTTCACATAATGCACAGAAACAACGACCATTTTAATCCCTGAGGATGGTGTTAATCGAAACCGAAACGTTGGAGTAGAAATAAATATCGTTCGTTTCTAAAAAATGTGTTTGATTTGCTGGAAAAATTAACAATAAAGTATAATTTATTTGAAAATTTAAAAAAATCAATCAAGCTTCATTTAAAACTGATCTACTGTTCATGATTGCAACTTAATATTTCATCTGCATAATAACTGACTCACTATGAAATTAACAAGTACTGAAGTGCTCTAAAACGTGTCACTCTTTAGGTGCGAAAGTTGACCATTTAACAGAAACCAGGCCAAAACACACTTAATTGCTGCCGCCATGCATTTGCTGAAACTACTCAAAGTATGCATGTGTGTGTTTTGAGGGTCATTCATAGAAGTTTTCGTCCACTAGATGTGTCCACCTTCGCCATTCAAAAAAAAAAAAAAGAGAGAACAATAGAAGTGATCTGCTTTGGTTTTAAATCAGCATTTCTACTCGTACGAGCCTAAGCTTGCACTTCTTTTATTCGTGGGTTTGCCCAATTTTGGAGACATTTTTCAAGAACTGTCGAAAACTTTTTTTTCCCTATGTTGGCTGCTCTCGTTTCCTAGTTTCATTCACTGTCGGTGCTCTCTCTTCAAACTGTCCCTTTTGTGTGACTTGGGATGAAATTTTTGTCACCCAACAGCCGATGAACTGAGACGAAAAAAAATATGGCAAACCAGCCGATGTTGGCGTCGATGTTATATGTTGGTGGAGCTTTGGCGGAAACCACCGAACTCAAAGTATTTTTCATTCAAATGTTCGTGACCGAAAATTTTAATTATCTTCGAGTGTTGAATCAAACTTTTGCATTGCGGACAAACCGTGCACTAGCCTAGCAGAATGAACAGTAGCAAGCAAGTAGAAAAAGCAATCGACCAGAGACAAAAAAAGTAGGCTGTGCGAAATTAAAATTTTTCACAGTTTATTTAAGCAGTCGGTTTGATCATTTTTCTCGCCTATTAAGTTGATTAAAGTACGGATGCAAGCTTTCAATTTAACAAACAATTTAAAAACAAACAGCCGCCGACCGTGGCCTAGAGGATAGCGTTCAAGTCTTCCAAGCCAGAGGTCATGAGATCGAATCCCGGTCACGGCATACATAGTACACTTTCTGTGGGTCGGTGGTTTTAGCATTTGTAAGATGCTAGCCATCTTATCCTTGAAAGATGTACGCTTTAGAGTTAAGTAAATTAGATCTCTTCAAAGAAACATGAAGTTTCACTGAGATCCTATATGTGTGTGTTCGTTTCAAAAATAAAAAAAAAAGGTATTTTTGAGAAGCAAAGATTGTCAATTATTAAGTTGTTGTTTTTTTTTTTCAATTTGATACACCATCTTAACGGAATCAATCGTAAGGGCTGAACTAATAATGAAACTCTTAGTTTGGACCAAGGTGGGTATATATAGGAGGTGTCATGATATGAGAAACTCCAGATTAAGCCATTTTGATTTGGCTACTATGGAGTTCGTGGAGTTTGTTTACTAACAAAGCCCTCAGCTCGAACAAATTTTCCGATGTTTACAAACAAACTCACTGAACTTCACCGCGCTCTCCTCGCCTACTTACTGACAAAGTCAGAGAACCTTGTGATCTAGTAACCTTGTTTTGGGCGAGGTTTGCAGGAAATTTAATCCTTTTTGACTTATAAAGAAGCTGGAATAATTTTCTATGCAGAGCAATAGCGATATGTTAAGGTAATTCAGAATTCGTACTTTATGTTGTCCATGGGAAAACTGACTTTGACTACATTTTCGTATAAGTGTGAAGAATGTATTGAATAATATGACTAAAAATTTTAATTTCTTCAGTCGTTAGTAAATTAAAATTAATTCAATTCATCGGAATATTTTGAAGTGATATTCCTTAAGTGAAAAGAAATTCACTGATTTGAAAAGTTTGATAACAAGTGCGTATTTTATTTTGTCGCCTACTGAAGTTTAAATATAAAAAAGGCAAAACAATAAAAAAAAAACAAGAAATGATGCATTTTTTTTCTAGTAAAAAAAACATCGAAGAATGTCAACCCGAATGGAAGTTTGTGCCTGAATATAAAAACCCGTTTTAATTATACAAAAAAAACTGTCAAACTGTGAGATCTAGAACATGGTTTTAAATGATTTTTCGACTTTTTTCAACAAATAACAGAAACAACCCAGATCCGGAGAGCAAGCATCGAATTCAGCAGAGGTCAAAATAAACTTTGCAATCCTCCCTTTTAATTTGCAACTGGTTTTATTCAAGTTGGTGGACTTTTTTTTATTTTTCGAAACCAGCGAGTACCAACACCTCCCCACCCTCTTCCATTTTTTTTGCCAAACGATGTGTGTGTGCTGTCCTCGGGGTTTTTAATTTTGATTACGACAATTCTCTATGGCTATGTGTCACTCCTGCTATGAGCCGACTGACGTAGAGGATGTATCTCTATAGGAGTAAATGTGTGAATGAACGAATGAATGAAATGTCACAACTCGAGCGCAGTTTGGGAAAACTAACTAACGGCAGTGAACTGAACTGAAACGACGGACTGCCTGACTGACACATGTGGGGACATTTTTGTTTGATTGCACTTTAATTATGTTAATTATGTCGATGTGACGATGCGAATATGTTATTCTACAAGTTTTTTTTTCTGAGTGTCGAGGATGGGTGAAAACTTTCGGTTTTTGCTACGGCAGAGTTTTAACACTGACATTCCCTTAGGGTCTGTTTTTTGTTATTTACTGTTTTGAAACATCGGCTAACAAATGAAGTTCGATTGTTTCGCGCGATTTTGATTGGATGTAAAAATGGTAGATTTTTTGGGACTTGTGAATTAAATTGTTGCAGTTGTCCTTGATTGGTGCGGAAAATTGCTCTTATTTTAATTCATTTGTTCTTTGATTATGGGGAATCTAGTTTAACTGTAGGTTTATTAACATTTACTTGAATTTCATATAAAACTACTTTTTTTTGCGTATTTAGAACTAGTATGATCGTAACCGCACCTATAGTAATCGAATTCAAGATCCAGCCCTTAAAGCTCTACTGCTCTTTTTACCACCGTAAATTTTCTCATGTATCCTTTCGACGGAGCGCTCTAATCAAGACTTCTTTCTAAATCCCTGCTCGTTTTCTAATTATGAAACCGTCTTACACACCTTTTCAATTTCAAATTAACGACCACAGTCCTATCTTACACAGTTATCTTCCCCTCGCCACAAACTAGTTTTACGGAATCCGATTACGGAATTTAAAATCCCTCTCCGGACAACCCACCGTTTCTTGCTGGGCCATTCGAAGATGTTCTTCGAAAGGGATGATTCTCCCACACACTGTCGCTATACGGAAAAAGAGCCACCCGGTGTTAAGCAAATTCCTGACCGGGTGTCTGCGGACTTCTCCTGCATTTTCACCACCCATCCTCTTGGCTTAGCTTCCAGAATCACATCCCAAGAGAAGACAGAAGAAGAAAAGGGACGGACCGAACGGAAGTTTAATCCCAGATTCTCACAAATCCATGACAATTCCACTTTTATTAATTCGAATAAAAAATTGCATAATTAATTTCTTCAGGATTTCTGGACCATTCTTTTTGCAATCCCACGTGCTTCGTCGTTTGGATCTCTGTTGCTGCTGCTTCTGATGCTGACGCTGCCTTGCTTGCTTCTCAGCGTTGCTGTTGCGTCGCCGATTTGGCCGGTTCCGAGCAGCTCGAGTGGTGAAAAGAAGCACTTTGAGCAGAGCCCACTCGACTGGAGCCTTCTTAGCACGGATAGTGGGTTCATGTGATTGCGTTCACTTTCTAAGAGTATGAATGTTGATTTGAGTATCAAACACGAACTGGTTGTAAGAACAATTTTATTACAGCCATTTGATTTTTTTTTTTTGAAAAGTGTTTTATATTGAAAGTTTATATGTGCGAAAATTTGAATCCAGGAATCGATTTTCCGTTTTTAAAAACTCCCTATTCTGTAGCAGTTAAGCACGATAGAAGTAGCAAGCAGAAGTCTACAATCCGAAATAACCATTTAATTTCTGGAGATGTGATTCCTTAGGCTTTTACGAAAATTATGCCTAAATCATTCTTGGAATGCCAATTAAAAAATCTGCTGTCATTTTTTCCATTTTTTTTTTAGATTATCAATATCCGGATCAAGGAAAGCGCATAATACTACTCTCCAGACTCGTGCTCTTTTTTTTTGAAGCCTCATAGTTCAAATAAACTTTAGTGGCTTATGGGGGGTCCCATTATGACTTACTTAACACAACCCAGCTCATTCTGGATGACGTTTTAACAGCTGAATTTTGCTGGGTGATGTTGTGTTGTTTACAGTTTAACTTTAAACTCTGTGTATCCTGTGCTCCCTTTTTCCTGATTATCGGGAAAATAAGGAGCATTTTCCCGCAAAAGCGCAAGAATATCGTGCACAAATGACGTACTATCCCCAATATTTCGCTGAGTCAGGAAGAAGAAAGCATTGTAGAAGAATGCAGCTTTTTTTTAAGCAGAAGAAGCCAAAACCGAGTCTAAAACTAGCTTCTTTCGTCAAACCAAAATGGAAATGCTGTATGGAAAGTTGATGTGCGTTATCGTGGATGACGAAAACTATTGATCTAATCAATCTTGATTGATTACAAAACGCTTTCGGGTGACCAGCATTACACTGTTCGGGATGGTTAAAGAATTGACGAGATGGAGACATCAATTTTAAGCCGAAAATTTGTTAGAAAGGAAATGATTTGGTAAGCCGATTGAAAATTTTTAGGCCTATGCCAAATCGTATTTTAAAGATATGCGAAGCATTCATATTTTACCAAAAAATTTGCTAAAGACTGAAAAAAGTAGCAAAAATTTTCGCAAATTAGTCCGTTCTGAAGCTAATGAGCAGCTTAGAATAAAAAAATTGATCATTAACCTACGTTCGTTATTTGAAATTGTGAGTTTCATGATCTTTAAAAGTGAGGTTTTTCATTTATTTTATTTTTCACTAGCTGATTTTACCCGGCCTTGCTCGGGTTCACATAAAATATAAATCGAAATGAGTCGTTTGACTTTTTGAAATTTTGAAAGCTTTTTGTTCATCATTTTAACAAATTGGACCATGTTTGGCCATGTGAGCTTTGTAAGTTTTGTTAGTCTTCTTAAAGTTTTAATTGGGATTATTAGCAAAGTTTATCGTTTTCATATTATTGAATAACTAATAGTTTTGAGGTTTGCTATTTAATAGAAATTTGAAATTGAATGCTTATCCATTCTATCACGAAAAACATTTCAATCTAAGGTTGCCAGGTTGCCCGGATTTATCCGGATTTGCTAGAACATTTGAATCAAAATTTGGAGTAAGTCCGGTCTGGCCCGGTTTCCCGGATTTTGTTGCAAAAAGCCTGGATTTTTCCCGGATCTATTCACATCATTTTTAAAACGTAACATAAACTGAGACTTTAAAATTATTATAATTTTTCATTTTAACGTTCAAAAAGAAGTTTTAAATGGCAAGTTTTAGAAATATTCATGACTCGTGTTTGGAAGCTTGATATACAATTTAAAACCTACTGATGTGATTTGTTGAAAAAAAAAATATTACAAGTATATTTTTAGTTATTTTTACTGAATAACTCCGCGGTTTTGACCAAATTTGCCCGGATATCGCCAGGATATCGGTTTGAGCATTTTGAAATCAAATGCTGGCCAAGCTTTTTGATGAAATTGGCTGGATTTGTCCGGTCCCGATACGGCAATTCTGGCAACCTTATTTTACCATTTTTTAGGAAGCTCAAATTGAATTACCATTTTTTTATCAAATGATAGATTTTTTATCTTTTCCATGGGTTATCTAGTGAAAATTCCATGTATTTGTTAAGATGGATAGGTTATGACATCCCAATTAACCACTGGGCCCATAACCTGTAGAGTTTCTCAGAGTCAATCGAAATAAAAACGCGATATCCAACTCTTGTTTAAGGTTTAAGGTAACTTTATTTGAGACGAACACAGAGTATAACTTAAAACTAGATCTGTTACATTAGTGATGTTTATATTTATTTCATGCACTTTCTTCTCGGTGTGCCTATTTCTGATTTGAAGAACCATGAACATTTAATCCAGTTGTCCACCAGATTCCGTTGAATATTGTTTAAAACATTGTATCCAATCTCGTGCAATCTTTCATGCAAGTTGTCCGTTTGACAGAAGAAAGCTGACAGATGAAGTCTCCACACGTGGCTGTGTTATTGTTTGTAGAATGTCAAATAGATATTGTGTGCAATTCACTCAACTTTCATCTAACCGATAGTTTCCAAGTGAAATGATTTCTCAACAGTATTAAGCTTGTAAACAAATGTAAACGAACTCTTTTTAAGATCTCCCTGTACCCATTTTAGTTTTATTTTGTACTTAGAAACTTTGTATTGGAAATGTAATTGTAATTGTAATTTTGTAATTTTGTATTAGAAATAAATTTCCGCCTAAACCTCTGCATGTTTTCAATGTGCCTTTTAAGTTTTCTTATAATTTGAGGGTAGAATTGAACGCACCGATTATCAATAATAACTTAAAATTTACAAATTTACAAATGAAATTGAATTGTATGAAACTAAAAACTTCAGATTAAATTACAAAAAGTCTCGTGCGTTGGATTTGGTTTCAATTTTTTGCATAAAATAAACGATTTCAGTCCAAATAGTTATTCAACTGAAGAAGTCAATTCTCGTCAAGACTCGTCATGCCCCTTATAAAACCGAAACTTTGTCTAGAAGCCTGCTATATAACTTTAAATGTTACTTGAACAGTAGAAAGAAAAAACACCCGGCAAAATTTCTCCATTCAATTTTTTAATGCCCAGCTAGCTTTGATTTGCTTTCCAGTACACGTGAATTTTGGATGGTCGTTTCTAATGCCTGGCCCATAGTGATGGTGAAAACAATCCCGCCAAAGGAAACAAAAATCGGTTGACAAAATGGGTGCCATGACTTTTGGTTCGTGGGAATAAAAACGTAAGTTGTATGGGAGGGTTTCTTTTCTTAGATGAGAGGGGCTCAAAACTATTACTTCGACCTTTCTCATGTCCGTTAACATCACTGTACCAAATTTCAAGCTGATCGGTTAAGCTGTGTGGATTTGTATAAGGTGCATATATATACAAACATATATAGCCCAACTCATCTTTATATATTAGAAGAATGATTTGAAGTTTTAGCGCGTCCTAAATTAATATCAGCCGAAATTATGAGCTGAATGCAAGGTTACCAACTTTGTTGATATATTGAACAAATCGTTTTGGTTTGATAAGTCGTACGTACTCGGTGGTCGAGTGGTTAGCGTGGTAAGACGGTAATCGCTGGTCCACTGATAGCATGGGTTCGATTCCCATCTCTCGGTACTGGGTGTTTAAATGTTAATCTTAAGTTGTCCACGTCTGAATCAAAGCAATCGAAAGATTCCTTTTAATTCAACCACGGTAAATGAAAAGTTCATATACCAGTATTTCGATAGCAACTTACTACCTTCTTCAGTGAACGTTTTCGATCGAAAACGTTCACTGAAGAAGGTAGTAAGTTGCTATCGAAATACTGGTATATGAACTTTTCATTTACCGTGGTTGAATTAAAAGGAACCTTTCGATTGCTTTGATTCAGTCGAATCATTCAACCAAGTAGGCTCATACCACAACAGAGTTGTCCACGTCATTTATTTAGTCTGTAAAGCCTAAATCGGCTAAGACGGTGTATGTCTTTTAAGTTCATTCAATAATTTCAATTTAAGTTTCCATTGGCTTACGGTTTTTAGGCTTTTTGCTTATAATATGTGCATGTTGTTAATTTTCAATGTATTTTTAAGCAATATTGCCTTGAAAAAAAAAGACCTTGTGGACAGATTTAACTTTAAGTTTTGCGTATATTTTTATAAAATTGCTGGATTTATTTGTGTCCTAAAAAAGACAAACAAATAATAAAACCGTTAGCTCTGAATGTTTTGCAGGGAATTGAATCCTTTTGCGATAAAGCTTAGTTCTTTAAGAAATGGGACAGTTACGAATGCGTGTAACTTAAAAACCACTCGTGTGATCGAAAAACTTCATATGAAGGAAATGAAGGTAATCTTATGGTAATTCATGAAAAATTTTGAGAAAAAATATTTATCGTTTTTTTGCAAGAAAAAAATCTACATTATTACCTCCCATCTGCCGGCGCACACTTTTTTCAGTCATGATATTGATCAGTTTTTCAAACTTATACTTCGTCTAATCAGTATTTTCATCCTCCTCTTTCAATTTCTGCTACTTTTCTGTCCAATACTTCTCTTTTAAAAGAAACATAGAGAACATACAAGATAACTTTTTTTCTGGCTTTTATAAACAGCGAAAACCAAAGTTTATGTTTTGAAAATTGTTGTTTTTTCCAGACGAGCAAAATTTTTGCAAATCATCATATTTTATACATAACAACCATCAAATACATATTTGAATATGCAAGGGACCTTGCCACGAACAGACGAGATTTAAGATTCACACTCTGTAATAAGTTTGAAATAGGGTTTTTCATAAGTTTTGTCGTTCATGAGAAATCATCTGTCCCATAGCCTCGGTACCGGCTATACAGCTTACGAGCTCTGGAACTAGCAAAAAATTATTGTTTTTGGTTAGGTTTGAATGACTCACTACTAGGCATCGGAGAAATTTTTTTTGGACATTTCTGCGATCTACCCTTAGTTTTTCGTTTATTGAAAATTAAAAATGCTGGTATGAGACTTGACTTCCCTGATGACATTTAACCGTAGTTGCTGATCATGTGCTTCACTCCAATGCTAGATTTTAACTTTGTGGACATTTTTGACAGTGTTTGCATACTTTTCCAACACTCACACATAGTCATTTTTTGAATAATTAACGGTTTTGCCAGCTATCAATATGATAACGATTGATTTTTAAGCAAACTGTGCAATTTGTTTTTTGTTTTATCTTGCATCGTAAATATCTCAAAAACGCGAAAATTTTAAATTTTGAAAAATGTGTCGAATAGTTTTTTTTACAGGCAGCAAAATGCTGTCAAAGTTTTGAATATCTGATTTCTAGTAAACGAGCTTTTGACAAAAGAAAGTGTCTCATTTCTAAAAGAACTAAGCTTTATAAAAATAGGGAATCAATTTAAATGCAGATAAATAGCGATTTGGTAAGATTTCTAAGAATGCATAAATACTTTGATATGTCCAAGCGAAAATTAACTTTGACTACAACTACGCTTAAGTGAGGAGAATATACTACAAATTCAATTCAAAAATACAAAATTTATCTGAATATTTTGAATTGTTGTTCATTATTTGAAAAAGATAAAGGAATTTAAAAATATTGATTTTGTCCAGTACAAGATTTATTCAAGGTTTTCATGATCAATTTGAGTTACGAGAGTTATATTGGAAAATTGTTGCAAAGTGGCCCAAAACATATAACCTGTCGATCATAAGTCTAGTTTCGAAAAAAATGAAGGTGCGAATAAAATACATTTTTCACAATTTCCTTGGAAAATTTTTACTATGATCTTAAAAAAAAAATGATCTAAAATCTATGGTCTTAACAATAAAAAATCGATTAGTTCTGTGTTAATCATTACACAGCACTTTGCATTAAAGGTTAAGCATTCAATAAAATGATAAAAGTATTATTAACCAGGGAGAGTATCAATCTGACTGCAAAATCATAATAGAAAGGTGCAAACATCGCCTAGGTTCCACAGTTTAGCTTTAGATAACCAACTATGAAAATATCTAAACCTGTTCTTTTAAGATCCTGTTTAAAATCCCGTTTCCAACCATACAGCTCAAATTGCTTTATTCATTTCTTATTTACAACCATATCAATTTTATTTTATCAATTGTTTTTTTTTAATTTTCAACTACAACACTAAAAAGAAAAGCCCAGAATTTCCTACACAATTGTTGAGGTCCGGTTCCCAGCAGAGCTCCAGAAAGTACAAACCAAACACAAGAGAAGTGCTAACAATTCTCTTTCCAGTTGGTGATGATCATACTGTATTCTAGCCTTTTTTAGTCATATTTGGGTTGTGATCCTTGAAAACATTCTCGTATTTATCACCAAAAAACACAAATTTCCGAAAATTACCATGAGCGAAAAAAACCCGTGCATTTGTGGTGGCTCAACGCCTACTTCTCTTCTGCCGATAAAATAAATCAAAGCTTTATTGTTGCATTAAATCAAGGTTTTTTTTACCAATAAAAAAGTTTAGGTATACTCAGTAGTGTACAAAATACCCACTCAATTATAAATGAATTCAAAAAGTTTGTCCAAGAAATGGAAAAATTGAACCACTGTTTCAGAACGAGAAGTGAGAAATAAAGATTTTCCCTCGTTGTCAGAATCTCTAACCTTCTTCTGTTTAGCAAAAAGGGGAAAGTCACAAGATGCGACTAAGTAGAACGGGAAATTCAAATGAAACACCAAACGAAAGAAAGCCACTTCTATGTATTCCTGTTAGTGGATTCTGAGGAAGCTGCAGGGTTTCTACCTTTTGCCGATGCCGTGGGAAAAAACGACCCTCAGTTTTCGAACAAAACACAGGAAAAAGCATATTTTCTCGTTGCTGCTGCTGCTGCTGCTTAAAGCTGTCGAGTTTTCCTGGAAAACGGAAGGTAAGCAGGAGTTTCATTTGCTGTCTAGCACACCTTGCTGCTTCTCGAGAACGTTTTTAAGTTTTTAAGTAGAATGCACATCCGAATGGAATAAGATGCGCTTAAGAGAGCTGCCTTTCATCTGTCGAATCGTCATCGTATATTAAATCCAAGTGTATATGAGGAGATTTAAGATTATCAAAATAATAAAACTCATGTTTAATCAGACTTTTTCTAGAAAACTTGGAATATCTTAAGCTGGTAACTTTTTTACGTGAAATCAGCAGACTTTCCGGTAATTCGCTTTTATGAAGAGCTCGACGCTATTTTAAAATAAATTTATCATTTTTTCATCAAAAAAAACTTATTTTCAATCTGTGGTGATATGTGTTTATTAAACGACCTTAGCTTGGTAGGTTCAAAGATATATTTTTTCCTAGAGCCATTATCTTTACCTACTAGCTCGATGTAGAAATCATAGACTTCATGTCTTATAAAAAATTGCCACATATACATTGAATATTTAAAAATATAGATTCAATTTCAAAACTTCAGAGCACAGATTTTTAAAATACAATTTCTTTTGAAACTAATCAATCAACCACAGAGGATTTCGAGAAAATTTGCAATCTCTCCAAATGAAAGAGAACCCGTGACATCAACAAGTCACGCTTACGGAAAGTCCAATTACGACGAAGTCACAAAAAATATCTCTCCATTCCGACTGATTTTTCCTTTCGTTATTCCATCTTTTAATTTCCCTTTCAAATTAAGGCCGACTTAGCAAGGAAGTATATTCTGTGCAACATCTTGCAGCTGGGTGTCACATTGAATGTCCAACACTTTCGGTCTTCATTTGAGGCGAGCTAATGAAGAAGACACAATGAAGGAAAAATTGAAAATTTGACTAACTCCTTTTCACCAACTTCTGCTGTTTGGCGAGATTGAGAGATGTTCGTTGAATGGCAGCCTGCATTAAAATATACAGCATTTTCACAGAAAATCGATTCCAAAATGGCTTTATAATTGAGATACATAATACACTTTGAAATCTAAAATTAAATTTAAAAAATTCTAAAAATTAGTTTATTGAAAAAAAACCAATGTTCTGTAAGAAAAATATTGCATAGAACAGTGATTTTCAAAGTGGGCTTATCTCCCCTGGGAGGCCTTGAGAGTCGAAAATATGCACTGTGTAAAGTCTTCACACATCTACATAATTAATTGACTTTTTCAGCTGAATAACTATTTGGACTGAGTGCTGAAAACTAATGAACCGTTATTCATAAATTCCAGCTTTGAAGTACCAACCATTTTCATATTTTTGGAATTTTTCATAGAGAAAGAAAATGTAATTAAATTTAGAGTTATAAGTTGAAGGCTGCGATTTTAACGCTTTGATAGCCGTGTAGGAAGTTAAACGGATTATTAGACCATTAAATTTAAATTATCTGAAAAATCCTGAAACAAATTCATCGCATGAAACTTTTTAGTCTTTTACAATTTCATCAATGTGTTCAATTCTGTCATTCAGCTTTGATAAAACTATGACTGTTTATTACTGCTAGTTCTAACAAATGAATTCTAAGTTTTTTACACTGACCTCCTCACGATAATAAATGGGATAGTTATGTCAAAAAATATAAAAATGTAAGCAGAACTCTGATAAAAACTTTTTTTAAACATTATAAAATGAGTGATTTCTGTTCCGAGATGATGTGTTCTTGATAACTATTAGTTGATAGCTATTAGCGGAACTTTCTACATCGGAAAAAAAAACTAATCTTTAAACTGTAGGAAACTGAATAGCGACAAAAAGCACACATACATGCTAAGTGAGTCCTTGATAAGGTTTCAGCGGAAAACGTTTTGGAAATTTTTGAGTAAATTCTATGGAGAGATCATCCATTTTGAAAAGAGGGATGATTTTTAAAAGAAGTCGTTCGAATATGTTTACAAGCTTAAGATACTGAATTTTCGTTATATAAAAATATCGGGCTAAATCTATTCAGCTTCCTAAAAAACTTGGGTTATAAATGTTTTTCGAAATAGCCAAGGCCGGATTATAGGGGAAGGGGGAGGAAGAAGCAAATACCCTCCATTCCACTCCGGTTCAGAGAGACCCCTGAAAAAAAAGCATTACTAAAATCATACTGCTTTTATTTTTAGAAAACAAGGTGCTAGACTTTAATAATCTAATTTTCAATAATTAATGATTCTGCGTTCAAAACTTTTTATACACACTCTGAAATGTTGTTTTAGAATGAAACTTTTGTCACATTAAGAAGCACATTTTGACTAAATTATCTCTCTATTGTGTTTTGAGCCTACTTTGTTGAATGATTCAACTGAATCAATCTTAAAATGACTTCTCAATTGTCTTGAAGGAAATACTTATTCTGCTTAAGATGAAGTACAAGGCGTTCAGTGGTGAAATTAAAAACATTTGAACAATTATTTTTTAATATTCTTCTTAACCAGAAAATTTAAGTTAGTAATAGAGATTTAATATATATAAAAAAAAAAGTAGCGGACTAATTAGGGAGTAAGCCATGACTTTTGGGCGACGCACGCGTTTTTTTTTCGTCGTGAAATTTCCTAAAATTAATTCGAAAAACAAGATTTTATTAGAATAGGTTAATTGTTGTGCGTGAAACTTAGAAGCAAAGTGATTTTTTTCATTTACATATTATGGGAATTTTAAACGCAGAAGTGAAAAAAGTGCAATACATATTATCAACAGAATTGCAGGGGCTAGCACTACGCCCTCCGGACCAAACCAGATTTTTTCACCAGCCGAGCGTTACATTGAAGATTAGTTGTCCAGTTTAAGTTTATGATAAGTAACATGGTTTCATTATTTTCATCTCTTTCACATATAATGCTCAAGGAGCTTTTTGTAAAATTTAAATGAAAGTTTTTTAGCATATCTGTAGGCTTTTTCTCGTCACAGAAATCATTACCGAATTCATGTAGAAATTAAAATGAATGGATATACCTATATTTTCTTAGTTTGTATTAATAAACATTCGAGACACATTTTTGGAATGCAGTTCGGTTCTATGTTTACTTGTGAAAGGAAAGCGCCAGTGAAATTTATAGTAGAAATCTAGAAAATTGAAAAGAATTTCAAGTGATTTTATATAATGAGCACTGATACTACGCCCTTCGCTACAAAACAAAGTTGGATTGCATAACATAAAGATGGCGATCTGGAAAAAAGAAACTCAATTATGCCTTAAGATGAGTATTTCGTCTCTTAACTAGTTTCATTTTCTGTTTTTCGCGAATATCTACGGGGCCGTTCACTAATTACGTAAGCACGATTTTGGAAATTTTCAACCCTCCCTCCCCCCCTGGTAAGACAAAGTAAGATTTTTCAAAACCCCCCCTCCCCCCCTAGTAAGATCTTTTTTTTTTTTTCCTTGTAGGGGAGAGCCCACTGCGACCAGTAGTTGATCTATTGTGGTAATTACCCCGCGTTACTGTATGCTATCAGGCTCACCTGCACTATGGGTTGAAGTGACAGTTGATTGCTGACTAGGCATTTTATCCCAATCGGGTATGATATCAAAGATGTATGATATAACCTTCTTAGGGCTGATATTCAACCATATATCTTGTGCGCTTATTAACTTTGCCCCAAGAACACGCTCTCTCCTATTTAGGAGGGCGCAGCAGTTGCATAGAAGATGCTCTGCAGTTTCTTTTTCGAACCCGCAGAACCGACAGTCGTCGTTTTGAATAATGTTTATCCTTTTGAGATGCTGTTTTGTTGGACAGTGTCCTGTCAATAGACCAGTGTAAGTACTTAATTCGTGCTTACTTAAGTTCAACATGTTTTTGGAGAGTCGTGCGCTTGGTTCAATGAATCTTTTTGCCTGAGTTGCTCCCTCTGCTGTTCTCCAGTTGGAGACAATAGTGGTGCTTTCCCAGTTCTTGAGTTCCATATTCAAGGCACTCCTAGATACTCCGCAGAAAGGTTCAGGTCCAATTAACAGGCCCTGAGATCCTTCCCTAGCTAGCTGGTCTGCTTCTTCGTTCCCTAGGATACCGCAGTGGCCTGGAACCCAGAATAACAATACTCTGTTCCGTATGGCCAGGTTTCTTAGTGCAACAATACACTCCCATACTAGCTTGGAGTAACATGTGAAAGTACTTAGTGCTCGAAGAGCGGCCTGACTATCAGAGAATATATAGATACTTGTGTACCTGTATCCTCTTTTCAAACAGGCTAAAGTGCATTCTAAAATTGCTTGAACTTCTGCTTGGAACACTGTTGGCCAGTTTCCCATAGGAATTGAGATCCTGAGTCTAGGTCCGAACACCCCTGCCCCAGTTCTATTATCCATTTTTGACCCATCAGTAAAGAATTTTATTGATCCGGAAGGAACCGCAGGTCCACCTGACTCCCACACGTCCCTTTCATTGATAGTTACATTGTATGGTATGTCTAGATTGAAAACGGGTTCCATCCAGTCATCGTTCTTTACAATAAGTGAGTTTATTTTAAATATCTTAAGGATTTTTAGGTGTCCTGTAAGATCCCCCTCATAGAGAGTTTTGTTTTTGGTGAGTCTCAAGGCACTACGTTCTGCCTCTAACTCAATAAATTGATGTAGTGGCAGGATATTTAGTAGTGCATTCAGAGCCTCGTTTGATGTGCTTCGCATAGCGCCAGTTATAGCTAGCGTTGCTATTCTTTGAAGCTTCGCTAGTTTCTTCCGGGCCGTAGCTTGCACAGTTTTGGTCCACCATACTAAAGAAGCATACGAGATTTTGGGTCTTATTATAGCTGTAAATATCCAATGGATAATTTTAGGCCTTAGTCCCCATTTTTTCCCTACTCCCTTGAGGCAAACCCATAGAGCTGTTCTAGCCTTGGCTATTACATGCTCTATCTGCGGATTCCATGATAGCTTTGAATCTAGTATGATGCCTAAATATTTCACTTGTGATTCGAAGTTTAGCACTTCCCCGTCTAATGTTAGTGGTTTTAGTGCAGTTTTTCGTCTCGTAGTGAATGCTATCACAGTAGTTTTGGAAGGGTTAATGTTCAGTCCCTCTTCCCTGCACCAGAATAGTGCGTAGTTAAGTGCAGATTGCATTCTGTTTGACAACACATTCTCATATTTTCCCCGAACTATTATTACTACGTCGTCTGCAAAGCCAATAACTTCGAAACCCATAGATACAAGTTTGTTTAGGAGGTCGTCCACGATCAATGACCACAACAACGGTGATAGAACCCCACCTTGGGGACATCCCTTTGTTGGAGTGGCTTTGATTGTAAGTCCTCCCAAGCTTGCATAGATGGTTCTATTTATAAGCATGGTACTAGTCCAGTCAACAATTGCCGAGTGGCATCCTCGTCTTTTCATAGCTGTTTCGATTGAACTGTGTGATGCGTTGTCGAATGCCCCTTCAATGTCTAGAAAAGAAGCGAGTGCTATTTCTTTTGCCTCTAGGGTCTTTTCTAGTTTTTGTGTTAAAGTGTGCAAGGCCGTAACCGTTGACATACCTTTTTTGTAAGCGAACTGAAAATTATTTAGCTTACTTGAGCTAAGATACTGCGATTTAATGTGCTCGTCAAGTATCTTCTCCATTATTTTCAAGATAATGGATGTCAGACTTATAGGTCTGAATGCCTTTGGTTGAGTTTTATCTTTTTTCCCTGGTTTCGGGATGAAGATAACACGCACCTTTTTCCACTGAGTGGGAACATGACAGAGGGTCATACTGGCGACGAACATCTCTACCAAGGCAGGTATTACCATTTGTTTTGCTTGCTGTATTTGGATTGGTATAATTCCATCTTCGCCAGCAGCTTTAAATGGCTCGAATGTACTTATCGCCCAGTCAACCATTGACGGTTTAAAGATTGCGCGCGATTTGCGGAGAGCTTCCTCGCGTCTGACATTTCGTCTGGATCTTCCAGCCGGAGTGTCTATAATCTCTGTCCCTTCAATGGATCCTGGGAAATGCGTACTTAGTAGTAATTGAAGTGTTTCTTCTGGGTCTGTAGTGAACTCCCCATTATTTTTCTTCAATTGACCCAGTCCATTTGAGTGTTCTTTAGATAGAACTTTCTGGAGCCTGGCAGCTTCTGGCGTAGATTGAACGGTTTCACACATGTGCCTCCAACTACTTCTCTTAGCTTTACGAATATTTTTATTGTACTCAGTTAGAGACTTACGATAGTCATCCCAGTTTGAGTCAGCTTTTGCTTTGTTGAAAAGTCTCCTTGTTTTTTTCCTTAACTTTTCTAGTTGTCTGTTCCACCAAGGAACTCTTCTGTTTGAAACACGTTCCATCAGTGGACAGCTTGCTTCGAAAGCGTATATGATCTTATTGGTAAAACTGTTTGAAGCTTCCTCTAATTGCTTTGTTGTTCGTATTTTCACATCCAACAAAGGTTTACAAACTTCAAGTGTGTGTTTGTAGAGATCCCAGTTGGTGTTCCTAGGGTCTCTATAAACGTCCCTGATTATTTCTCCTCCCACTATGTCGAAAGTAATATGTCTGTGATCAGACAGTGATTCTTCATCCGACACCTCCCAGTTATTTATTTTCCCTAGAAGCAGTGGTGTGCATATAGTTAAATCGAGGACTTCTTGTCTGTTCGTCGTTGTGAACGTTGGTTTGTTTCCCTCGTTACATATTTCAATATGGTTTTGCGAAAGAAACTCTAATAAAGACTCACCTCTATTGTTGATGTCTGTACTTCCCCACAGCGTGTGATGAGCGTTAGCATCGCAGCAGATGAGAAACTGCTGGTTTTGTGCCCGGCATTTTCTCATGAATTCTACTACCATCGGTGGGGGTATTTCGGTGCTATCTCCCGGGAAATATGCTGAGGCTACACTTACCGTGTGCTTACCTTTCGGTGTCGGTATTTCCATTCGTATAGCCGTGATGTCTCCGTCGATAAATTCTGTAAAGGGAGTAAATTTAATTCTTTTATTAACTAGTAGAGCAGCCCTTGGACGAGCGCTTCTTTCGTCGTAAAGAATCTTACCATTCGGCGTGTAAAGCCCTTGTACCTTACCCTTGTTAACCCAAGGTTCCTGGATAAAGGCAAGGTCCAGGTTTTCGGAGACGAATCTTCTCAGTAGTGTACTTGAGGCTCCTACAGCATGATGAAGATTCGCCTGAACACATTTTAGGGTGCTCATTTTTGGGGTTTTTTGCCCGTGGTGGTGGGGCAAAGCACCGGCTTTTTGCCATTTGCACATGTTTGCTTTTCTCCTTTTGGTTTGCTCCATGTGCTAGGGTTTCTTGACAGTTTTTTGTTTGCAGGTTTGTTGATGGTTACTTTACCTTTAAAACTGGTCATTCCACTCGGGCCTGGTTTAAGTTGATCTTGTTCCAAGCATGGGCCCATGTTCAACAACCTAGTCCCTTCCGGTGAGCAATCTGCATTGAATTTACTGGGGCTATACTCATTTTTCTCGTTTGTCCCTGAGTCTTGTCCCTGGTCCATAGATTGGCCCTGGTCCTTAGACTCTGGTTCTTTGAGATCGAGTGTTGCCGAAGTATTTCCTTTGCTAATCGACTCTCCTTCTGTGGGTTGGACCTGGTCTGTCGCCGACTGGTCCTTTACAAGGCCCTGTTTAGGCTGCCCGGGTCCTTGAACAGCTTTATCGGTGGTGTTCCCTTCAACAGCTCTGCTTTCTGGATTTCTCTTGGTTATTTTCCAGATTTTACTGGAACCAAATCCATAGTATATGACGAAGTTCCTCTTCTCCAGCTCTTTCATTGAGGTTTCGTCTACGGTGAAAACCACTTCGAGAGCTTCGTTCTTTTTGTGGATATCGTAGAATCTCCAGCTTTCAGTACTAAGCTCATCATTTTGGCTTTCAATTGTAGCCTGAATCGTACCGATATCGTCCTCGGCAGCTCCAGGTAGGTGAGCCTTCAGGATCTCCGATCTTGGGATTTGATTATCTCCAACGGCGACTAGCTCAGCTCCTACCCATGGCTTGATTGATGGTGTAACTTGCTTTAGCCAGTCCGATGTAGCCTGGTCAAGACACGTCACAACCATGAAACCTGATTTGTACGAACATTGAGCGAACTTCGGTTTAAGTTTCTCCTGTCTTTGACCGAGAACAGCCCGTTTAATCGCTTGCTGTACCATTTTCAGTTGTTCTGTTTTCAGCTGTGTGCTGGGGTAATCTTTGGCTAATATGCCTACCCTCACAGAACCAGCAACCTCACTATAGGAGGGTCTTTGCTTGGACTTGCCTTTAATTTTCTCTATTGGTCTCATTGGGCGTTTGGCCCTATGTAGACCTTCACGACCCTCATTGGTCTGTGGTCGAGCTTGCTTTGATTCGTATGGCTGTCTCGCAGGGGCTTGTGGCCCTCTGGCCTTCTTGGCTCTCGATTTTTCCACACTGTTTGAACCATCGTTATCTCCACTGCGCGCCCGTTTTACATTTTTTGCAGGGGGCGTATTTTTTTCAGTGGAAATTAGGCGCATTGCCTCTTCATATGGTACGTTTTTGGCCATAAGCTTTCTCAGCCTTCTCTTGGCCGCACCACTTAGCTGCCGTGTGTCGAGATTTTTCTCTTTTTTCGGCATTTCTGCTGTTTTGATGGTGACATTAACCCCATCATCGTCGCTCTCGTCGTTCATTTCCGCAGGTGAATCTAATGCGGAAGATGAGATGGATGGCACTCCTGTGAATGACTCGTTAGAGAGCTGTCTTTCGAGTTCACCTTCTGTGACTTCCATATTATCCGGCTGAGACGAGCAGTCGGCACTCGTATTGTTTTGTGTTTGTTTGTTTGTGTACATATTTTGATCCCACGAGTAGCTAGGGAAGTAAAGGTCAGCTGTGTCAGTGCCCTGCTGTAACACAGTAAGGGCTGTATACTGTGGGGTGCGCCCTGGTGCCCCACAGGTTCCGTTAGCGACTGAGATTCCCTCCAGCCATACATCCTATCGTCACGGTGCCTTAGGATTGGGGCACCTCCTCACTTTGCTATTGTCGAGTTGACAACATTGCCCGGGCTTCGCCGCCAGCTGCGTGTATACTTTTAGCTGGCTGTCATTTGTGATCATATGACTCGTGGAGGCGTGAGGTAGGAACGAGTGAGGACCAGAATTATGTTTGTCATTCCTTCCAGGTTGTCAACCCACCATTTGAAGCCCAAAAGATGTAGTAAGATCTTACGTTTATTATTCTTTGGGAAATTGATACGTTTTTTTCAAAAATAGCTTGAAATTATTAAAAATCTGACATGCTTCAGAACAAAGCACCTGCTTTTAAGTAAAATTAAAAAACTGTATTTGAAGAACACAATCTATACATAACAATACCATAAATAATAAAAGAAAACATTATTCAAGACGTACCATGTTTGGGGTAACAATAATTTTTAATAAATTTTCACAATCGAATAAACAATATAAAACCTAAATTCCGATTTAAAACAGAGAGATCAGGTTAGCACAAGGTACCTTAAAAAATTGTAATATTTTTTACCTGAGAATCATAAAAATCTTGAAAAAATATCATTCTATACTACTAGAATTGGGGAAAAAATGTTTAACGACAATCACGTTGTCAACTAATCTGAAAGGTCAGACTCATTCAGCGGTAAACGATAAAGTTTTGGGATTTTTTTTGGTAAATCGTTTGTAAAATTTAGAGTTGTGTCTACCACTGAAAAAAGTGTCTAGAAATTCATTATTTAAAGCGCCTTATATTGATTTCTAAAGGTTTTTTTTCTGGATGAAGTCATTTTCGAAATGTGATGGATTCAAATCGTGGTGCACAACGCAAAACCTGAGTAATATGGTTTTGTATGGCTGTGGCTGTGATGAATTTTAAATGTAACATTTCTTACGTAAGATTTTTGGATACCTCCCCTACCCCCCTAGTAAGAGATCGTAAGCAAATGTGAAACCCCCCCACCCCCCCTATGTGCTTACGTAATTTGTGAACAGCCCCTACTCATGTTTATAAAATTTAACTGCTGTTTGTGGAATTGAAATCAGCCGTATTCATCAACAAGCCACGAATCTAAATTAACATAGAACACCAGGGGATCTTTCATCGACGAAAAAGTTGTGTAGGAAGTTTATACGCAAAAAAAAACTTCAGAAGCCGTAATTTCCTACGGAATTTATGGTATGGGCACCTTTTTCGTATCATGGTTTATGAATCATGATGTTAACTTTACGTGATAAATAGGGTATGCCTAATTAATCACGTTAAGTTATATAAATATAACTGATTAAATAATATGCTGAATATGTTTACTCAACGAACTAAGATCCGAATCTTCAACTCAAACGTCAAATCCGTATTGCTGTACGGGTGTGAAACTTGGTGCACATATGCGGTGACGACGCGAAAACTGCAAGTTTTTGTGAATCGCTGCCTGCGGAACATTATCCGCGCTTGGTGGCCTGGCAACTGGGTCTCAAACGTTGAACTTCATCGCCGATGTCATCAAAAGGCGCTAGAAATCGAGATTCGGGAACGTAAGTGGAGATGGATTGGGTACACACTGCGAAGAGATAAAAACGAGATTTGTAGAGAGGCGCTTGACTGGAATCCAGATGGGCATCGAAGAAGAGGCAGGCCCAAAAGCTCGTGGCGGCGAAGTCTATCCGCTGAAATCCGCACAGTTGACGAGAACCTTGGCTGGCAGCAAGTGAAGACGCTGGCTCCGGATCGCCAGCAGTGGAGATCTTTTATCTCAGCCCTATGCGCCGGTCAATCGGCGCTGGACCCTTAGGTAGGTAGGAAGGTTTGAATAAAGTTTAGATCCGTTGCGCAAAACGTTAGTCTTTTGAAATTGAGTGGATCCGGAAGGCTTAAAATTAAACACAACGTAGAGTCCGGTTATCGCTCGACGGTACAGTATTTAAAAGTTTTGATTGTTTAAAACATTGATTTGTACTCTTTGAGCATCAAAGGTCTAAAGACTTCTAAAATGTGAGGCAAAGGAGAGCAAAGAATCAAAGAGTTTTCAAAAACAGTTTGCGAAAATTTGTGTCCTAATATTAAAATATAATTCATTTTAAGTTCTTTTCCGGCTTCAAACAGTAAAGCCTTTTTGAAAACTCTTTGCTTGAACAGGGATTACGGTTAGGGAAAAGAGCTTGTTTATCAAAGAAAAAAATTGGATGGTATTGATTTGCTTTCAATATTTTATTCGATCCATTTTTTTGGACGTTTATCAAATACCTCATAGAAATAGGAGTTTCCTTAGGAAATGTCTAGGAGCATAGGAGGTGTAGGAAAATCATAATCGAACCAGTTACCAAATTGGATCCTGATCTCTACCTTTCACCAACTAACACAACTCCTTCCTTGGATACTTGAATATGGATTCGCTGACGTATAGACGGTTTCCATTGTTGTTGATACTAGCTTATCTCTGGTTCTGACTATTTCAAAAAAATGTTTTTGGTAGTGAGAGGTTGCTATTTGGACTTAAAGAGTATCTAACTAACAATCCTTCCCTTTTCCCCATTGACTACTAGGACGTGGCCGGCGCCGTTAATAATCAGAGAAATCATAAACAGGGATGGCATTAGTATTGTACAATGAGAATGGCTGCTAATCCCAAGCACCATTCTTTTGGACTTTGTGCAAAATTGATGGCCTCGATTAATCACGAAGTAGCAACCATTGGCGACGTGGAACTTGTTCTGCTTAGCCATGCCAGCGATCATGGAACTCGAAATGTATAGTTTGAAATCAAATGTAAAAAATACTTAATTCCACTAAAATCGATATATATAAATTTTATAAAATTTGGCTTTAACCAGAGTTTTTTGTTCAATAAGTTGACTCTTCCGCAATGTTAGCTAGTGATTTCTCAAAAGCTTTTTATTCTAAGATACAACAAGACAATGCCTTATTAAATTGCTACTTCTGATCTCTTAGTATACAAACTTTAAATAGTGATTGGAAAGTGTAGCAAAATACATCGGTCAGCTAAAATTAGAGAAGGGACAAAACTGATCTTTTTTTAAAATGAAACTTTTTTTGAAATGGTTCATTTTCATTAAAAACATTTTGAGTATTTGATTTTCGATTAATCATGTCAAGGATCTCTTACAGTTAAGCATGGCCCAAAGGGGGGGGGGGGGAATTGCTTTGGGGGTTAAACCCTTCCCATGAGGGTCCCACAATGTCAAGCTAATAATTCTTCTCCAAATTTCAAATTTCAAATTTCTTTTCAAATTATGATGAACGACTAAAGTGCTTAAAAAGTACCAATCTCATCACTGAACTAAGGCCAAAACCTCGAAATCTAATCCCAGGTCCCAGGATTGTACTTGAAAAACGCTATCAAAAGAAGTTGGTGCATGAATTTTGGGTTCAGTCCTTAGTCTCCAAAACAACATTCGAACAATAAGAATTCGAAAAATAATATTCGACTCACTAAAGTTGCAAGATGTAGATGATGTGTATCTATAGAAAACAATGTTTCGAGTTTTTTTTTCTTCCTGCTGAACAACTCACAAATTAGTCTGAATATTGCCAAGATTTTGGATTTAGACTTTGAAATCAAATGCCCAGTTTTTCTAAGGTTTTAAGTTAAAATAGTTCGGATTTGCCCTGCCCGGATAAGTGCGGAAAAATATCTAATAAGCTTGGGTTTGAATCATTTCCGATGAACTAATTCAAATTTTTTTTTAAGAAAATCAAAATTTGTTGCCTGTGATCAGATTCTGGAATCTATAGCCAGTTTATTATTTTTGATTTTCTGTAATGGATTTTTGTGAAATCCCGATTTAAATCTTGATTTTGCATTTGAAACTAATATTAGATTCTTTATACCTGAATTTTGAAACAAAATATTTAAATTACAAACCATTTTAGAGATTTGGATTTGAATGTTTAACTTTTAGTTCTTATGGATAATTGAAACTTAAAAAGTTCCATTAAGGTGATCCAGAATTGGAATATTAGAGTTTTTTCATTCAGAATTTTTATTCAGATTCACTAATTGAGCTACAAATAAACAATTGAAAAGTGAATTTATATACTTAAAAAATCAAAAAATCATCATTTAAATAAGAGATTTCCGGTTAAGGATTCTGTTAAAATTGACCTTTTCAAAATAAAAATTCAGAATTCAGATACGGAATAAAAAATCAAAAGTTCCCAAAAAAGAGGTGAAAATCACTATAATTAATTATTCCCTGAATTCATTTTCAAGATTGCGTTCTTTGAAAAATACAAATTTTGATTCAATTTGTTTTTACAGGATTTTAGTAATGAAATAAAAATGAAATTAAAATTTTTTGTTGAAAAAATAATTCATCTGGAAATATATATAATGGGTTTAACATTTTTAATTTGACGATAGTTCAAAAGCAAAGATTTGAATTAAATTATGAATGTATCGAGTATAAAAGAGTTGAATATAAATCTGATTTGAACCCCAAATCTTATCTTTTACGTTTGTTCCTAAATATTTGATGCATTTTTACAATTTTTTTTAAATGAAGTCTTGAAGATACCTCTTTTAATTTTTCAAAGCTTAAAAAACTGAAAACTTTTACGACGTTTATCAGTGAGTTTCATTGTGATTTAAAGTATGATTTTTAATTGAACTAGAACAAGCTTTTAATAGTCGTTCAAGCCAAAAGTCGTCACTTAAATGTCGATGTATTTCAAAAAAGCATTTTCTCTCGAGACAGAGACCGTAGAGATTTTTCTTCTCCTTCGTTTAATTTAAATCATGTATATAATAATCTTGGATCAAAATAGGTCTGTTCCAATTTTTTTAATAGTTTTAACTAATATTTTAAATCGACAAACGTTTGTTCTTTTCTTTTCATTGTTTTATTCCCTAAAGTAATCATTTTAAATAAACAACTTTTCATATAAAAGAACTTAACCTGAATAATGGGGTACTCTTAGTATCACATATTTTTTACTACTCTTTATGTATTCATTTTTCGAACAAAAATGTTATTGGAAAAACCTTGTCACCAAAACAAACCCCTACCCCCTCCCCCCTTCCATGAGAAAGTTCATCCTACGGCCCTGCAGTTAGTAATGAAAAAAAAACGGCAGATTTGAATTTTAGAGAAAGTTTCACACAAGAATGGTATTCAAAAGTGAAATTTTCTCTATTGTCGTATTTTTGTTGTTCCTCTTTAAATCCAAATTTTCAAATTTAGGCTAATCGAACCAAAAACTCAAAAAAAAAATCAAAGCTGCATGAGAGCGAGACTGAAAAAAATCATCTTTAGAATACAATTTTGTATGAGAAATTTAAACAGTAATTTATATTTGCCATTTGTTTTCCTCTGAGCTTACTATGTGATATGATTTTTTTCTACCAAGAACCGAAGCACATTTTTAAGCGCCGATGTGGTCTAGCGAATAGGCTGGCGCGAGTCGAGGTTAGGTATTCTAGGCGTACTGGGTTCGATTCCTGGTATCGGCAAAAAAACTTTTGGGTTCTAATATCAAAAGTTGCCGACAGGAAAGATGTGCTTCCTATTATAACTGTTTATATAGTAAGAATGTTCAATCAGTTATCAGAATACCTGTAAGTGAACTAGCCCAGCTGATTGACTCGTTTTTCTGAAATATATCCACATCAACAAATCGAACACATTTACTCCATAACAGCTCATACGAAGCCATCTGGTCCGGGTATAGAGTATATTGCATTGGAGATTTGTCGAACTTAATAATCTAAAAAAAATGCATTTTTCTGATGTCATTCTTTCCAACTGTCATGAAAAAGTATTTAAAAAAGTCATTATAACTTACCTGTAAGTTCAGAACCACAAATGCTTGCTGAAGTCACTTAACACTTTGTCTGCGCGACAATTCCACCATTCAGAATTCGCTTTCGTGTCTTCCGGTGTTTTAATATCAAAAAAGAACACAAACAACCTCACACTTTTTATTTGCTTACTCAGTGAGGTGTAAGAAGGAAATAAATCGCTAACATTCCGTTCTTTTGAACCAATAAAAAGAATCAACACGCAGTGTTTTCCCGTTGCACAATTTAGTGTAAGTCACCAAAACTCAAGAGCTTTTGACGGTGAAAATAATACTACTGCTTCTGCTGCTGCTGCTTCACTGGAAGAGCAGTGTGGAAAATCTTCTGGCACGTGCTTGTTCACACTTGTCGCATTCCGAAGCTAGCTGGCAACAAACATTTACACGCGAGAGTGTTCACTTTTCAATTTTTGTCATTATATTTCGTTTCCTCCCGAAAGGTTGAACTCGACTCGATTCTTCACCGAACAGATAGTTTTGAAATTGTGCTGCTGAGGACAGATAAGTGTTAAAAGATTTTCTTGCTTCCTTTTGACTTTTTTTTTGTTTTGGTTGAATTTTTTTTCGCTTCTTTGATTCGATTAGGTTGTGCGACGAGGGGTTGTAAAAATTATTACGTGTTTACTTGCTCTTTGGCAGTAAAACTAGCGCCGGATCGCTTCGGGCCATCAGTAGTTGTGTGGCGGCGAAGGAAAAGTTATCACACTTTTGCCCTCCAAACACCGGCTGAGTGTGACTTGAGCTTTTCGGAACGTTTCGTAGCGGGGCCAAAAAGGTTGAACGTTAGAATTCATTCACTTTTCTTGCACGAGACCAGCAGAGCAGCCATACTCTTGTGCTACAATATTTTACCAGATTAGACAGTCTCGGGCTGCTTCCGGGATGCTTCGTATGCTTCTTCGCATGGAGTGAGTCAATGGGAAGCAACTGTGCAGGAAAAGTTCGTCGTGACTCAAGTCGGATGGAAAAAACATGAAACGAACTTCCTCCGGTTGAGAGCAACTGTGTTTAACTGCTTTCTAACCTTTTTTTTTTTGCTTGCTCGATTTCAAAGGACAAATGTCGCAGCTTGAGAACTCTCGAGTAAAATGTTTATGCGAAATTAAGCCTCGGAAACGTGGTTCGCGTGCTTTCTTTTAACTTTTCTTGGCATCACACTCGTGGGCCATTTCAGTTCGTTTGGCGCGAAAATGGAACCCGGAAAACCGGAAAGCAACACACTAGCACTTGATTTCTTTCCACGATTATAAATTTAAAGTTGTCAACTGATATTTAACTACACATTTGATTTGACTGTACACTTTTCTGCCCAGCTATTACTGGAAGAAGTCTGCGGTAACTGCTACTATTTTTATCACTTAACCGGAGAAAGCAATACTAAGATCTCAGTAGAAGCCAACAATCACAACCGTTTCTAAAATTAAGTGAGCTTGGCTTGAGTTTGGAACATTAAGTTTGAAATTAGTTTTGGATAAATAATTTGGTGGATATTTCGTACAATCATTAAGAGCTTCTGTACATTTTCACTCCCGCGGAAGGATTTTATCTATTCTCTAGGGGACGGATGGTGTCTACTAAGGGGACCAATTACGTAAAACATCACGATTTTATCCTATAACTATCAACTATTCGAAAACCGAGAACTGTTTTGTTTCAATTTACATAGATTGGGCTATAAGTTCACTGAAACATTCAACAAACGATCAGTGTGTTTATCATTATGCACCGTTGCACTGCAATTTAATGCACAGTCGACGATCGTCAATGCAGCCAAAAGGAAATGCACTTCTAGGAGTCGCCAACGCTACACTTCACTATTGATAGTGTGTTCTCCTAGGTCTTGCCACGTTGGTCGGTCGCGTTAAACTGCTTGCACATCTTCCGAAACGGGTACGGAACGGTTTTTCCAAAAACCAGACAAGCAGTCTGCCGTGCCGAGCAAATGCTGTGTCCTTTCCACTTCCACGTCCTATCCCAACGGGACCACCTGTGTCCGAGCTCCCGTGGATCCATCACCCACGCTGAGTGCTTCCGGTTTTCCTAGCAACATCCGTTGGACATCTTAAACGAAACCAAATTGCTAATTTTCAATGCTATAAAAACCTTTATAACTATGCATTTCAGCTCAATTCACAAAGTAATATCAAAAACTTATCAACAAACATCACATTGCATCCCAGTAGCCGTTGAGATTTCCTAGCATTTCCCCTAGCATTATCAACAGAAAGGAGCAACCAGTCGTCGTCAGTCACTCAGGTGTGCCAACAACCCGAACAGCTGAGTGAGTCCTCCCAACGTGGGGGAGAACTCAATGCACCGAACTCGAAACTGACAGCATTCTGCTCCAACGCCCTCCTCCACCTCGCGAGGAAATGCTCCAGCTTACCGCCCACAGAGTGGGAGATCAACCCATCGCAATAACAATCACCCGAATCAGTCGTTTGGAAAAGTGGCGTTTTCATGGTTCGGCCAGCGTCTGTCTGGGGTGGCTGCTGATGGTTGACCTGGCACTTTTGTTGTTGTTGTTGTTATCGTTGTTACTTCCGGAGTTAATGTGAGATACCAGATTCAAAGGTTCGTTTTTCCGACTAAACAGCTCCATTGTCGATGAGTGGCTGCTCAGTAGCAGCAAGTAAATTTGTTCCGACGTTACTTTGGCGCCAATCGAGGCTCGGGACGTTTCGTTTCGGGTGGGTTCGGTCGTTTGTTGGTGGTGTTTTGGGGTCTGAACCAGGACCATTCCGACCATGCGTCTTTCTGTTCGTCGTTGATCGTTCGCTTTTGTCAGCTACTTTTGTGATGATTTGAACGATGGGGATGTTTTTCACATTTATTGAATAAAGAGCTTTTTTTTGGTTGTTGGTATACTATCTTGTAATTTTAAGGAAAAAGCGCAACGAGAATAAAGTTTGTTTGGAATTATGGAACATTTTGTTCGGAAAGGGTATGCAAAAAATGGTTTTTCATTAATACCTTTTTCCGATACCAGCCTATTTCTTTTGCTCATGTGTTTTATTAAAGCTTGAACTATGACAAAAAATTTCATCGGAAGAAGAAAAACCAGTATTTCGTTCTCCAACAAAACACAATGATTCATCATGCGCAATGATTAATAATTCAGGTTCCAAACATATTTCAAACGGGTTTTTTTTATCTGACGGGTTTGCGCCGAAATTCTTCAAATAGGATCGAAAATTGAAAATTTTATTCATTTTTACGACTTTGTAACACATGAATTTTGTCGAATTTCATTTTTTTTTATTTTTAGAGTTAGATTTGGTTAGATTTTTTTTGTAAATTAAAAAAAACATATTTCAATGCTTCAAAACTTTTTTATTTTTCAATGGAAATCATAAAATAGCATATACAATACGCTTTGCAATTCAATCAGTTTTTCCAATTCAAGAGTCACAATCTCGACTCAGAACTAAAACCAAAACCTCGCAATCTTATTCCACTTCCACAATACTACACGCAAAATAATTTAAAAATTATTTCTACGATATTTTTCACGTAGACTGAGCTAATGATGCATCCCACGTGAATCCGGAGTAACTATTTTTTTTCTTATGAATTTCACGTAAAGTCTAAGGGGATGGCTTCTGAAATCAATTGAGGAATTTTCTCAAACGTTTGGTGGTAAATTCTTTTAAGAAAAAGAGCTGGCACCAATCAGCTTATTGAGCTATGTTTGAGTTGTGAACATTGAATTTCGTGAAATTTTCGGAACCTAATCAACGTAACTGATGCTGAAATTTTCATGCCCTTGTAGATAGAAAGAAAAGGGTAAGTCAAAGCAATAACAATTTGATTCTCGTTGAAAGAAATTGTAATCTTCCTCAGGTCGAAAAGTGGTACAGTAAGAGAAGTTCCGGCACATCGAGAAGAAAGAACTTCGTGCGTGCCTGAACGAATGCCAGAGGGTATATACTTCCCCCTCGTAAATGGTGAGTTGTTCATAATTTATAAATTTTTTATTAATTATTGAAATAAGCCGCAAGAGCTAGCGGAAATCAAATTTAATCATCGATTAAGTGCAGTAGAAAAAAGGAAGTGATTGTGGATCTGTTTTGTTTGGAGAAAGTGAAAATAAAATAAATAAAATAAAATTTTCAAAACACGAAAGTTGTAGCTGAATTTCATAAAGTACAAATTCTTATTGAGGTGCGTTCATCTGTTATATTCGTCGAAACTACGTGAAAATCAATTGGATAACAATTTTGTAGTTTTTCACGTAGCCACATATCTCCAAATATCTGGTAAGCTTAGGTTAGAATAATTCCAGATTTAGTGGTTTCAAACTTGTTTATTTACATTGAAATTCGATGTTTGTGATCAGATTACACATTCTTTATTAAGCGTTTTACATTGCATGTTCGGAACTCATAATTTTGAAATTAAAAAAAAAACACAACTATTACAACATTAAAGCTTTTAATTCTTTTTCAGAATTGGAACTTAAGAAAGTTTCATAAAGGTGATCCAGAATTGAAAAATCTGAAAAAGTTTCATCATTCGCAATATTCGATTAGATTTATAGGTTGAATACAAATACTTTTTCGAAATCAGTGAGCACCAGCAGAAGACAGTCCTGAAATTTGTTGATTTATTTCAGTATTATTCATAACGTTGCGATGTGGTCCACACACGATCGTCCGAATCGGAATCCAGCTTGTTGCCGTCGGAGTGTAGCGTCGAAGTGTAGCGTCGATTTGCTCCTGGATCCTGTTCAGGAGCACTTTGCAGAGTACTTTGAGGGTTCTACAGATGAACATTATGCCTCGCCAGCTACCGCACTCTGTCAGGTCTCCTTTCTTCGGGACCTTCACGAGGATACCCTGCATCCAGTCGATCTAATGAGCGTTTTGAACAGGTTGCACTTTGTGCGAGGGTTAAGTCTTCTCGACCGCAGTTGCTTGTGAAGTCCATAGTAGGCACGACTTCCGTTGATCGCTCGACCCCGGATCTCACGGCTGGTGTCATTGTCTGCGGTCACCAGTGAGCCGAGATAGACAAAGTCTTCGACTATCTCCAGCTCGTCGCCGTCGATCGTGACCTTATTATTACTGGACAAGCAGGTTCGGTCGGTTTCGGATCCGCAGGCCAGCGTATACTTCGTCTTGGACGTATTGATCATAAACCCAATCCATCCCGCTTCGCGTTTCGGTTTGCGGTAGATCTCCTCCACCGCTGCAGATAATCTGCGGACTATTTCAATGTCATCGGCAAAACAGATCAGTTGACTGGACCTGTTGAAAATCGTGCCCCGCAGTTTTCGTCCGGCTGCTTCACGACTTGGAAACAGTCGTACCTTCTACTGAACAGGGAGATTCGGGTTCCGAAAAGCTGTTTGAGTTTTTCAACTGTCTCAGCAAAGCTGAATTCCCTCGGATGTTTGGGTAGAATGAAGTTGAGATACCTATCGTGGACGGTAACGTTGTGACTTCGGAGCAATAACCGAACCTCGACCGCATCGTCGAGTTTGGAACCATCCTGGAGGAAAAAGTCTTCGTATTTTTTATACCAGCGGTCAAACGTCTGACCACTGGGCGGATCGTAGCCGAATTCCCGGATGTTCGATGACAGGGATTCGATGATCAGTTCCGGATTGTTTGCTGGCTGATGGAAAGCTGTTTGATTGGTGAAACGCTCCATCATTACCATCAAACGTTGATTCTGATCCGTCATCTGTCATTTTTGGTGCAGGATCATCTTAAATATTTCCTCCATGCGGTTTGAGTTTCCAAAACTTCCTTCAGTTGGTGGTTGGGCCATTTTGAATGGAGGTGCTGGTGGGTTTCTCTTGAAATTCTCGTCGCCAATTGTTATCTCTTGAAGTTAATCTTGATTTAATGACTGCCAGACAAGGAATGAATCTTCATTACAATCTTTGCATCTAATATAGTGTTTGACATAAGTTTCTGAGTTGCTGCGATTAGGTTAAATGAGCTCTGTGTTGCTATGATCAGATTGCTAACAAATAGTGTGAAATTTTCATAAAAGATATCAACCGAGCAAGCAACGCACGAGGCCAGAAAAACGTCGCTGAGCTATCGCATTGTATATGTAACCAACTTTATGTTTATCCTTTTTTCAAAACAACGTTGTATGATGTTAATCACCGTAATTTTTTAAATTCTAATTTGAAGTGATATGTTCGGTGGAATGAAAAACTTTTTCAACAACTGTCCTCTTCAATCTTCATTCTTCCTTTTTTGTCTTGAATACAGTCGTTAAACCATCTTTATGACATTTCCATCATAATGACATGACTCGCGGAAAACGGCTGAAGAGGCAACTGACCTGCCCACTGAGCTATATCACAAGCCCCAATCATATTTTTCAAGTTTGCCACAAATTCCCGAGATTTAAACAATTTATTCAGAAATTCTATATCCTCCACCGAGGATGCACTAAAACTCCAAAACAATCGACACGGCCTCATGGCAATATGTCGATATATACCCGCATGCATACAATCATTTCAGAGGGAGGCTGCTTCTGGCTCCCGCTCGACACGCCACATGGATCGACCAACAGGAAAACAACCCACTGGGACAAGCAACAGCCAACAACAATCCCGAAGAAACAGATCCTGCGCAATGACTCCTCGCTCGATTTGACAGCTCATGGAAAATTGCAACTGAAACATACCGGCGGCAATACCTACCTACCTACGCCAAGTGGTTCTGAATGGCTCCAGTTTGTTGTTCCTTTTTTGGAGAGCTTTCATGATTGCCTTCAACTGGTGGGGGATGGTGGGAGCCGGAAGCTGCTGGAGAGGAGAGCGGCCACGAAGGCGCTGAAATGCTGAATCAGTTGCATTCGGGACCTCAGCCGAGGATGGCACGAACAAGCCCTGGCTCGGGTTTTCTCGATTCTCCAAAACGAATAGGTTGATTGTGATCGGAAAATGGGTTGCATATAGACTGCTGTTTCCTTTGAATCCATTTCCGTTAGTTCGAATTCACAGCATCCGATTGAGGATTACGGATTCATTTCGCTGAATGCGAATGGTTTTGTATGTATTGGATTCTTTTTTTATCCCAACCAGGTGGCCACTACAAGCAGGACGAAGTTTATTTATGGAAAAAAGTGAAATAATCTATTCATACCTTTCATGTTTAGGAGCATATATTTGAGCCGCTTTTCGCCTAACTTCTAGATGACCCCGGGAATCGATTTTCCACCTCTTCAGACGGTTGCTATTTTCGATTCCGCCTTGCATACGGTTTTGACAGCAGTCAGAAGTGGCTCGTAGGAAATGCTATAATGGGTTTGCGATTTTCGCAGCCTACTTGTTCGAATCGATGATGATTATTGTGTTCAGGCTAGTAAGAAAGGTTTGAACGATTTGGTGACTTTAAACCATTTTTTTTTTCAATTTGGAAGGAAGTTTTAATTTCCATTTCCCAATCTAAAACCTTTTGAATATCTCTTGAAACTGTAACTTTTTGTGTTGTTTTTCAGTTTTATGAAACTTTAGGGACCGTAAGATTCCAATTCTTTCTAAAAAGTCATGAATTTTCCAATGATTCTTAGAAGGCTTGTTATCACTGAATTCATAAAAGAAAGAATTAGTTAAAAGAAGTCGTTGGACTGTCATAAAAAAATGTATTTTTTTTAAAGGGCCAAGAGTTTCGTAATCAACAAGGCTTCATCCTCGAAATTGATAATTAATAGTAATAAATGCTGACCAATTATTATCTTATTATTTATTAAGCAGGAGCCACTCTATCAGCAATCAAATTACCGAATGGATAGCTAAGTTTAACGCTTCACCAAGCTCAATAGCCGAATTTACATCGTAAACAGCGTTTTCACCCAACCAAAAATCTGTCCCTCTCTAGGGTATCGTTGTATTGATTTGCATGTAAACACCTGACTTTTCATGTGCTGTTTTTCACGTGTAACTGACCTAGATTGTCAACTTTCCAAAATCCGGAACAAGCCACAGACACAAACACGACCCAACAACTGATGGCAAAGCTCCAGTAGTATCTAGTTGTGCCCAGCTAGCTTCCAGACCGGCAGGTAGGTAAACAAATGTCCCGAATGCCACCGCACCTGGTCCAACCCATCAAAGGCCCCCAAGGGGTATGCCCAGAATGGCACTAGTGGCTAGTAGTGCTTATACCTACTGATAAATAAATCAAATTAACCCACTACACACATGGAACCTAGATAGTGGCAGCCAGCGCCTGTTTGAAAGAACAACATCATTGGTAAGCGAAACCCCAGTAGCCACAGGACAAGTTCCTCGGCAGCGCCTGCTGACATTTGTAAATGCGAGTAAACAAAACACCAGACAGCTGTGATGGCATCAGTAGGCTATGGGGCGATGGGTGTTTATTATTCATCTCCTCATCGATATTCTGATTGAAAAGATGCATAGCGGCCATCGGATCGAGTCAATCGAATTCTGAGAGACCAACATCATTCATTAATCGGAAACTTTTCCCAAAACTTTGTTAAGCAATTCAGTCAGTTAAAATCGGACATGTTGAATTGTTCGACCTATTGGCACAATGAAATTGACAGTAAAAAAAATCAAGAAGTATTTTAAAGCAAATTGTTATCAAGTGGAAAACTCCAATTATTAGGTTTTAAAAAAATCGGCTCCTAAATTTTTTAATTTAGTTTTCATTCAAGAGGACTTTTTTTTAAACTTTAAGATCCAACTTAAGGGTCAATTAAAATTCAAACTTACATGACTTAGTTACGAAAATCTGCATTGTAGGAACGATAAGGGCGGTATTAAAAACGATGAACATTGTCCTTTGTGGTTTTTGAGACTTGGCTACGACAAAAATGACAATAATGGCAAAAAGGCAACAATGACAAAATTGAAACGAAACGACAAAATTGATCATTTTTGTCATTTTTTTTTTTGACAAAATTGACTAGAAACGACAAAATTGATCATCTTTGTCATTTTTGTCATTTTTGTCATTTTTGTCATTTTTGTCATTTTTGTCATTTTTGTCATTTTTGTCATTTTTGTCATTTTTGTCATTTTTGTCATTTTTGTCATTTTTGTCATTTTTGTCATTTTTGTCATTTTTGTCATTTTTGTCATTTTTGTCATTTTTGTCATTTTTGTCATTTTTGTCATTTTGGTCATTTTTGTCATTTTTGTCATTTTTGTCATTTTTGTCATTTTTGTCATTTTTGTCATTTTTGTCATTTTTGTCATTTTTGTCATTTTTGTCATTTTTGTCATTTTTGTCATTTTTGTGATTTTTGTCATTTTTGTCATTTTTGTCATTTTTGTCATTTTTGTCATTTTTGTCATTTTTGTCATTTTTGTCATTTTTGTCATTTTTGTCATTTTTGTCATTTTTGTCATTTTTGTCATTTTTGTCATTTTTGTCATTTTTGTCATTTTTGTCATTTTTGTCATTTTTGTCATTTTTGTCATTTTTGTCATTTTTGTCATTTTTGTCATTTTTGTCATTTTTGTCATTTTTGTCATTTTGTCATTTTTGTCATTTTTGTCATTTTTGTCATTTTTGTCATTTTTGTCATTTTTGTCATTTTTGTCATTTTTGTCATTTTTGTCATTTTAGTCATTTTTGTCATTTTTGTCATTTTTGTCATTTTAGTCATTTTTGTCATTTTTGTCATTTTTGTCATTTTTGTCATTTTTGTCATTTTTGTCATTTTTGTCATTTTTGTCATTTTTGTCATTTTTGTCATTTTTGTCATTTTTGTCATTTTTGTCATTTTTGTCATTTTTGTCATTTTTGTCATTTTTGTCATTTTTGTCATTTTTGTCATTTTTGTCATTTTTGTCATTTTTGTCATTTTTGTCATTTTTGTCATTTTTGTCATTTTTGTCATTTTTGTCATTTTTGTCATTTTTGTCATTTTTGTCATTTTTGTCATTTTTGTCATTTTTGTCATTTTTGTCATTTTTGTCATTTTTGTCATTTTTGTCATTTTTGTCATTTTTGTCATTTTTGTCATTTTTGTCATTTTTGTCATTTTTGTCATTTTTGTCATTTTTGTCATTTTTGTCATTTTTGTCATTTTTGTCATTTTTGTCATTTTTGTCATTTTTGTCATTTTTGTCATTTTTGTCATTTTTGTCATTTTTGTCATTTTTGTCATTTTTGTCATTTTTGTCATTTTTGTCATTTTTGTCATTTTTGTCATTTTGTCATTTTTGTCATTTTTGTCATTTTTGTCATTTTTGTCATTTTTTTTGTCATTTTTGTCATTTTTGTCATTTTTGTCATTTCTGTCATTTCTGTCATTTTTGTCATTTTTGTCATTTTTGTCATTTTTGTCATTTTTGTCATTTTTGTCATTTTTGTCATTTTTGTCATTTTTGTCATTTTTGTCATTTTTGTCATTTTTGTCATTTTTGTCATTTTTGTCATTTTTATCATTTTTGTCATTTTTGTCATTTTTGTCATTTTTGTCATTTTTATCATTTTTGTCATTTTTGTCATTTTTGTCATTTTTGTCATTTTTGTCATTTTTGTCATTTTTGTCATTTTTGTCATTTTTGTCATTTTTGTCATTTTTGTCATTTTTGTCATTTTTGTCATTTTTATCATTTTTGTCATTTTTGTCATTTTTGTCATTTTTGTCATTTTTGTCATTTTTGTCATTTTTGTCATTTTTGTCATTTTTGTCATTTTTGTCATTTTTGTCATTTTTGTCATTTTTGTCATTTTTGTCATTTTTGTCATTTTTATCATTTTTGTCATTTTTGTCATTTTTGTCATTTTTGTCATTTTTGTCATTTTTGTCATTTTTGTCATTTTTGTCATTTTTGTCATTTTTGTCATTTTTGTCATTTTTGTCATTTTTGTCATTTTTGTCATTTTTGTCATTTTTGTCATTTTTGTCATTTTTGTCATTTTTGTCATTTTTGTCATTTTTGTCATTTTTGTCATTTTTGTCATTTTTGTCATGTTTGTCATTTTTGTCATTTTTGTCATTTTTGTCATTTTTGTCATTTTTGTTTTTTTTTTTGTCATTTTTGTCATTTTTGTCATTTTTGTCATTTTTGTCATTTTTGTCATTTTTGTCATTTTTGTCATTTTTGTCATTTTTGTCATTTTTGTCATTTTTGTCATTTTTGTCATTTTTGTCATTTTTGTCATTTTTGTCATTTTTGTCATTTTTGTCATTTTTGTCATTTTTGTCATTTTTGTCATTTTTGTCATTTTTGTCATTTTTGTCATTTTTGTCATTTTTGTCATTTTTGTCATTTTTGTCATTTTTGTCATTTTTGTCATTTTTGTCATTTTTGTCATTTTTGTCATTTTTGTCATTTTTGTCATTTTTGTCATTTTTGTCATTTTTGTCATTTTTGTCATTTTTGTCATTTTTGTCATTTTTGTCATTTTTTGTCATTTTTGTCATTTTTGTCATTTTTGTCATTTTTGTCATTTTTGTCATTTTTGTCATTTTTGTCATTTTTGTCATTTTTGTCATTTTTGTCATTTTTGTCATTTTTGTCATTTTTGTCATTTTTGTCATTTTTGTCATTTTTGTCATTTTTGTCATTTTTGTCATTTTTGTCATTTTTGTCATTTTTGTCATTTTTGTCATTTTTGTCATTTTTGTCATTTTTGTCATTTTTGTCATTTTTGTCATTTTTGTCATTTTTGTAATTTTTGGTCATTTTTGTCATTTTTGTCATTTTTGTCATTTTTGTCATTTTTGTCATTTTTGTCATTTTTATCATTTTTGTCATTTTTGTCATTTTTGTCATTTTTGTCATTTTTGTCATTTTTGTCATTTTTGTCATTTTTGTCATTTTTGTCATTTTTGTCATTTTTGTCATTTTTGTCATTTTTGTCATTTTTGTCATTTTTGTCATTTTTGTCATTTTTGTCATTTTTGTCATTTTTGTCATTTTTGTCATTTTTGTCATTTTTGTCATTTTTGTCATTTTTGTCATTTTTGTCATTTTTGTCATTTTTGTCATTTTTGTCATTTTTGTCATTTTTGTCATTTTTGTCATTTTTGTCATTTTTGTCATTTTTGTCATTTTTGTCATTTTTATCATTTTTATCATTTTTGTCATTTTTGTCATTTTTGTCATTTTTGTCATTTTTGTCATTTTTGTCATTTTTGTCATTTTTGTCATTTTTGTCATTTTTGTCATTTTTGTCATTTTTGTCATTTTTGTCATTTTTGTCATTTTTGTCATTTTTGTCATTTTTGTCATTTTTGTCATTTTTGTCATTTTTGTCATTTTTGTCATTTTTGTCATTTTTGTCATTTTTGTCATTTTTGTCATTTTTGTCATTTTTGTCATTTTTGTCATTTTTGTCATTTTTGTCATTTTTGTCATTTTTGTCATTTTTGTCATTTTTGTCATTTTTGTCATTTTTGTCATTTTTGTCATTTTTGTCATTTTTGTCATTTTTGTCATTTTTGTCATTTTTGTCATTTTTGTCATTTTTGTCATTTTTGTCATTTTTGTCATTTTTGTCATTTTTGTCATTTTTGTCATTTTTGTCATTTTTGTCATTTTTGTCATTTTTGTCATTTTTGTCATTTTTGTCATTTTTGTCATTTTTGTCATTTTTGTCATTTTTGTCATTTTTGTCATTTTTGTCATTTTTGTCATTTTTGTCATTTTTGTCATTTTTGTCATTTTTGTCATTTTTGTCATTTTTGTCATTTTTGTCATTTTTGTCATTTTTGTCATTTTTGTCATTTTTGTCATTTTTGTCATTTTTGTCATTTTTGTCATTTTTGTCATTTTTGTCATTTTTGTCATTTTTGTCATTTTTGTCATTTTTGTCATTTTTGTCATTTTTGTCATTTTTGTCATTTTTGTCATTTTTGTCATTTTTGTTATTTTTGTCATTTTTGTCATTTTTGTTATTTTTGTCATTTTTGTCATTTTTGTCATTTTTGTCATTTTTGTCATTTTTGTCATTTTTGTCATTTTTGTCATTTTTGTCATTTTTGTCATTTTTGTCATTTTTGTCATTTTTGTCATTTTTGTCATTTTTGTCATTTTTGTCATTTTTGTCATTTTTGTCATTTTTGTCATTTTTGTCATTTTTGTCATTTTTGTCATTTTTGTCATTTTTGTCATTTTTGTCATTTTTGTCATTTTTGTCATTTTTGTCATTTTTGTCATTTTTGTCATTTTTGTCATTTTTGTCATTTTTGTCATTTTTGTCATTTTTGTCATTTTTGTCATTTTTGTCATTTTTGTCATTTTTGTCATTTTTGTCATTTTTGTCATTTTTGTCATTTTTGTCATTTTTGTCATTTTTGTCATTTTTGTCATTTTTGTCATTTTTGTCATTTTTGTCATTTTTGTCATTTTTGTCATTTTTGTCATTTTTGTCATTTTTGTCATTTTTGTCATTTTTGTCATTTTTGTCATTTTTGTCATTTTTGTCATTTTTGTCATTTTTGTCATTTTTGTCATTTTTGTCATTTTTGTCATTTTTGTCATTTTTGTCATTTTTGTCATTTTTGTCATTTTTGTCATTTTTGTCATTTTTGTCATTTTTGTCATTGTTTAATTTTTGTTGAAATGTTTTTTCTGTTTGCATAAAAATTGCACCAACAATAAATGTGAATAAAAAAAATCCAAAATTTAAAAGTTTTTCAAAGCTTTATCAAGGCCTCTTTCGAAATATACTCATATTGACTTATAATCTAAGGCTCTGGTTGCTTATCTTTAACGTTACTCATAAATGAGTTGATTGGTAATCACACTTACAGTAACTCGCAGCATAATGACACCGTTTGAGTTTTTGGAACAGATTGTGGTCGAAATCATAACGTAACATAACAACGTCCAATGTCCCAAGAAAACAATCGCCTGTGATGAGAGAAAGGTAATGAGAGCTGGTGTAATTATGCGGTCTACTTGAATTAAACCATTGAATAAATCGAGCGCCCCTCGATGCTCGGCCAGAAGAACCGCACATTTGCCACCAGAACCAGAAGGACACCAGCCAGAACTCTCCAAGGATGGCTTCCTTACGCGCGTCTAGAGCAGGACACTGAACGGACAATTTCTGAAGCCATCCCGAAGCAAAAATTGTATTTTTGTAATCTGTAAAGTGCAATTGTACACCCAAAGTAAGCTACTGAAATTTTATTTCAAATTTTATAATTTTATCTCAGAATCAAACGAATCATTAACAAAATTTAAAACAAAACAATTCAGCGTGTAATTTGAAATAGTTATGAGCTAAAAATTTGATAGTAACCCAGAGTGTATGAACAATATGACTAAGTCCAGTAACAACGGAGCAACGGGAGCATCAGCGGTGGTCCATGAAAAAACCACAAGTTGAAAATCGTGGCTACCGCACCAAAACTGGCCAGGCTCAAGGATTTTCTTCCCAGGCAGTGACCATGGATTGAAGAGATTTTTCTGGGTAGGAAGAGAATAATCGGTCGGTTCGTTGCTGCAGCTTAATTTTTTTTTCCTACGTTAGAAAGGCGATTGTGGGAAGAGACACATCCGAATAAAAAGTCAGATCTTTATCCTCCGGTAAAGGTTTCATCCGGACGACGGGCCGTGACATTTGCTACACAGTCACATTCGTAAAATGGAACCCGTGTGAGGGTTACCGATGTACCCAAAAATGAATACTTTCATAAAATTTTTAAATTAAACCATACTCGAATAAGATGATGGTTACAAATGAAATTGATTTATTTTCCCAATACTAAAGACTCAATTGCTACCTAGATAATTGGCTCACACAATCCGTTTCGATGGTCACCCTATAATCCGCCCGGCAACCGTTAGAAAACCACATTACAATAAAAAGCAATCAGTATGAAAATCAAATTACACCCTGGGCGGCAAATTTGCAGTGAATTGTTTTTATCTCTCCTTTTGGGGTCCCCAGGATGAGTAGCGTTTAGTCATTCTCGGTGTTTTTTTTATTCCTCAACCTCGGCCATATCTTTATTCACTGTGAAGATCTAGATACATATGCATAAAGGTGATTATTTAATCTTTTTTACTGATGCTTTTGCGCTTTTATCATTTTTCATTCAATTTCATGGTGTGCGGTGATCGGTAGTCAATTACGCTTTTCTGAAATCAATTGACGAAACAAATAGATTATACTTAGAAAAGTTTCCCATATGAAAGATAATTTTTTTTAACTAATCTTTAACAGTAAGTCAGAAATGAAACAACTAATAATAACAAAAATAGATTTTCATCATCTTCGTCGCTATTCTTTTCTTTATACTTATTTATATGTTCGTAATAGAATTGATTGAGTATATTTTCTCAATATAACATTGAAGAAACTTTTTTCTACTTTTATCCCTGCTCTCATTACATCTCTCTTCAATTCTTTTGTCTATTCTTGATTCTTTCCTCTTTGCATTGAGATTCCTCCCCCTTTCTCTTCTGTCATTTATCTTCACAATTTTTTTAATTTTTTTTTACTCTTCTTTTTTCTGTCTTCAATTCATTTCTTTTTTTAATCCTCTGTTCATTGCACAAATTATTTTTTCTAACTGTTCTCCTTTCTTTTTATTATCTGTTGTTAATTTCAGGTTTTTTTAAATTTTTTTTGTACTACTCCATCTAGGAATGAAAACTAAAACTTCCAAAAAATTATATTGAAAAAAATCAAAACAAAAACTTAGAAGTGCGATTTCTTAAAAACAACTTTAATGCACTTAAACCCCTCTGGCTTTTTTTTTTTCATTTCATATCTTTCCTTTTTTAGTTTTGCTCCTTTCTAATATTTTACTAATTTTGCTTAAAATTGGTCTCCTGGATTTTCTTCAGTTTTCTAATTCATAAATTTCTTCAAGCTTTTTCTCTGTAAATCTATTTTAAAACTTCTTCTCTGATTTCATTACTTATTTTCTTTTTAATATTTTTCCTGTTCACTTTTTCCTTCCCCTATTTTTGCATAAGTTTCCGTGCCTTTTTTATCTCAATTTCTCTTCTCTTCTGTATTGGCTTATTTCTTTTCGTGTTCCTATTTCCATTGAATCCTTACTTCATTTTAACAGTATGTTTCTCTTTCATAAAAAAAATTAAAAAAATTATTCATTGCTGTTTCGAAGAAATTCTCATACTTTTCCCGTAATACGGCACATTAGGCGGCGCACACCCTTTTCGTCCACCGTTTTGGCGATTTGATTCCACCAGTTCTTCATTTGAGTCATGTTCCTAACAAGTTTTCCCTTTGCCTTAAGCCTCCGCTTCGTGATTGCCCAGTATTTCTCTATCGGCCGGAACTGGGGGCAGTTTGGGGGGTTGAGGTCCTTCGGTATTACGCTGACCCCGTTCGTTGCGTACCATTCCATAACCGTTTTGCCGTAATGGCAGCTTGCGAGGTCCGGCCAAAACATTACTGGACGGTCGTGGGCACGAAATACTTGCGGGCAAATTTATCCGCAAACACGAACTTAAATTTTGCAGGTACATCCCCCCGAGCCGTCGCCAAATAAAATTTTTGACCTGGGATTTGCCCAAAGTTCGCCTTCACGTAGGTCTCATCGTCCATCAGAATACATCCGTCGAACTTGGTCAGCACTTGGTCGTACAGCTTTCGAGCACGGATTCTGGCCACATTGTTCTGCTTCAGCGTCCGATTTGGCTGTTTGCTGGCTCGGAATGACCTTATTCCTTCCCGGTGACGAATTCGTCGCACCGTACTGTGAGCGGCCTGGAACTTATTGGCCAAATCGCGGTCTGAAAGATTGGGATTCCTCTTGACGGCCTTGATGACTTTCCCACGCAGTTTCCGGTCGACAGTTCCACTCCGACGCTTCGAATGCGGCTTCCGAGCCGTCGTCAATGTTTCCTTGTACTGCTCGATAACACGCCATACGGTATTTCTGGGCATTTTAAGCTGTTCAGCCTCGATGCCGACAACAATGGATTTTCAAGAAAACTGTGCACAATTTGATCTCTCCGTTCGGCTTCCATGGCGGTTGTTTACAAAATGCTATCGTTTGGTGTTATGACATAAATACATGGTGAAAGGTAATGAATTTCCCGACACGTGGGTGAAAAAAGTTTCCAAATCCGTCCACTAGGAGCGCCACAATGAGCAAAAGAATTTGTTCCAATATTAAATGAAGCAGACTTAAAGTGAAAATGGAACTATTTTGTTTGTAATTAAGTGTACCATTCTACGAATTACATGTGTCACAGGCACAATCGGACCGTGTTATAGGCGGATATTTAAATGATGGAAATTACGAAGAAAATGGGATTCCAAATAACGGGCTCGCCGTCCAGAAAAAGTTTTCTATAATAATTTTGCAGGATCACTTCATAGCACATTCATATTAATAAAACAAAGTTTTATTAATATTTTTAAAAAGAAGAATAGGAACAATCAGTTTTTGGAGGACTCTTTGATTTTGCCAAAGTTTTGATTGAAAGATGTGGTTCTGTTATATGTTTGTTCATTCATTTCCCGCAATTCAAGTGCGAAAATTTAGTGAGGAAGCGAGTGGACCTCAGTTAGGTGCGGGGCGAACAGGTTGCCTTGAACCATGTGAGAAGTTTAATTTTCGTGTTCGTTCCGGGAATGTTGTGTGAAATGTTTCTTCTGGAGATACTGAAGTGTGATTTTTGTCAAACAACGGTAAAACAAATGTTTCATTTATATTGAACTAAGCTGTTAAATATAATTTAGCGAAAATTTTTGTTTGAGAACGATGTTGCTGATTTTTTTTTTTTTGTGTTAACGTGGGGCTCGACTACTTTGATTGAAACAAAAGGAACAAAAATGAACGTTGTGTAATAATATTAATATGGGTGTAATGAAAAATCATAGGAGAGAAAAATTAAAAGGCATTGCCTGATTAGAAAAAAATCAATCGAAAGAATACAGAGAAAAATTCTGGATCCTTACGAGAGGTATGTGAACGGCGAACTGAACCCCCCAAAGCTGTTTGCAAAATTCGGGAAAATTTGACCTGTAGTTTGTTGGCGTTCCCATGGAAGATAAGTATCCTTGATAATTTCTGTTTTATTGATGGTGTGGTAAGTTATGATAATGATCAATGCTATAAATTATTAAATGTATAATAGCTTAACTCTATTCAAGGGGATTAGTGGGGGGTTGGATAGGACATCAAACGAACGAAAGACTGAAATACAATGGATTGTGGGTCCAAGCCAGCCGGAGTATCTCGGCAAATATGGAATTATGCGAAAGATACTACGGTACCTTTTCATAACTCTAAATTTGTTTCGAACAGTTGGAAGAGAGTTTGGTGAGTCAAACCTATCCCAAACCAGTGGTAACGGACCCCTTGGTAGTGCTGCAATTATTGTTGATGAGTTAAGCATGAACGATATTTGAATGTGCGATCGAGACTTCCCGTACCGCCTCGGGTCGAAAGACCTATCAGCCACTGGTGGGTTCAGCTACATACATACATACATACATTTTTCTATGAAATCTTTTTGTTATCTTATTTTAATCGCCGCCGGGATATATTCTTATTTAATTCTTGGCATTCCGGCGAGTTGTGAAAATTCAAGGTAGAATATTTAGAAAGAACATGAAAGTATTATAGGTGGAAAGATCAAAGCTAGAGCGCTTTAGGTAGAAGAAATTGAATAGTTGGTGAAAATGTGAGCAGGGCTTTTGTTTTGTGAACAGCTTTTGAACTACTTGCGTAGCTCTACCTAAAGCGCTCTAGCTTTGATCTTTCAACCTATAATACTTTCATGTTCTTTCTAAATATTCGACCTTGAATTTTCACAACTCGCCGAAATGCCAAAAATTAAATAAGAATGAAATCTTTTTAAAAATCAACATATGAGAATCGATCCTTTGTGTTTAGTAAACTATGATAAATACATCTAATGATCAAAATTGATTGATACAAAACGTATCAACTACTAAAGACTTTATTATTAATCAGTCAAGACGATAAAAATACATTTTTTCACTTCAATTTTAAGTTTCGCCAAATTCACGGTTTCGTCATTATCAATTAATGATTTTTTTTTTAAGTTTGATAAAATCGAAAAACAGCTGTACTGTTGATAATTGTGAATTGAGGATCAACAGAACGATAAAAAAAAATTTCAGGAAAATTTTTAATTCTAATGACGGTTTTAGACCAGATTTATGCATTTCGTACCCAAAAATCCTCTTATACCAAATACAGTTCCCTTGGTTGATAAGTTTTTAAGCTTTACAACAAAATGTATATGGAGCCTACTCTTTTTTTCCCCTCTCAACACTGTATCAATCCTAGAAACATATCTCGTAACCAAATACCTTTCCATGCCAAATTTGTTTCCATTTGTGAGCTTCGTTAGCATACATTGAGAACTCATGATAAGAAAATTGTATTAGGCCCACTTCCCTTTTCCTATGTACCTACTCACTCGAAGGAGGATGATGTGTCAAATAATCATAGAATGATATCAAAATGATTTCCCATGTTATGTTTTGTCCATTTCTAGGATTGGGATACCAAATATTCATACAAGCATTTCTCTTACCATAATACCCTTCCATGCCCAATTTGGTTCCATTTGCTGTTATAGTTCTCGAGTTACGCAGTAAAAATTGTATGAAACTCCCCTCCTCCTTTCCTTTTTCCTAGCTGGATGGAGGAAGGAGTTTCAAATTACACTAGTTTACAAAATTTTAAAAAAATCGTGAACTTGATTAACTGACCAACATTTTTAATGTGAAATCGGGCGCTGAATCCGAAAATGAAATTCAAAAAAATCTCAGTAGAGCCGTTTTTGAGTTATGCTCCAAATATGAAATTTCGAAAAAATTAAAAAAGTTCTTGTACTTAGATTAAAATATCTCGGACGGCATAACAGTTATTTGAAATCCCTCTTTTGCATATTGAAGGTGAATAAGTTTTCTATCGATCATCTGAACACTGTTTTTGCGTTTGACCAACAGTATTGCTGATATTAGTGACTTTATGAGAAAAAAAAATTATAAAAAACGCATTTTTTTAGAGAAAATTTTGTTTCAACGAAAGTTTTAGACTCGATGGTAGCATTTAAAAAATCTGATTTTCTTTTGCGCTTAAATATCAATTCAAAACAAAGATTTCAAGTGGTTATTTATCAAAATCGGTTGAAAATTGAAGAAGTTATTGCTACTTTACAATAACTGAAATTTTTAGAGTTTTTAATAATTTAACAAACCGCAGTACACTTATCATAGTATAGGAAGAATGAAACATGATAAATCTCACTCGCTTCAAGTCAAAATTATTTATTAGCTTACCAGAAGGTCATATGCCAAGTTTCAGGACAATCTGACCATAGGGAGGGGTTACTTGAGTCTCAAACGTGAATAAAGTTTTGAAATATTTCGCCCGGAAGGAACGAAAAATACTGGTTTTTCATCAATAACTTTTTTCATCACTAGTTGATTGTTTTCTATGGTTGATTTTCTTAAAGCCTAAGTTGAGACAAATATTTCACCCGAAGACTGTAACTCGATTGGATTTGAAACAGAAAAGTTATTGCGGTTCAAAGGCCGCAAATTTTGTCCAACACGCAATGAGTACTTTTTACGCATTGCGTTTTATACGACAATTTTCGACCAAAATACAATCTTTGAACCGCAATAACTTTTCTGTTTCAAATCCAATTGAGTTACAGTCTTCGGGTGAAATATTTGTCTCAACTTAGGCCTTAAGAAAATCAACCATAAAAAACAATCAACTAGTGATGAAAAAAGTTATTGATGAAAAACCAGTATTTTTCGTCCTTCCGGGCGAAATATCTCAAAACTTTATTCACGTTTGAGACTCAAGTAACCCCTCCCTATGGTCAGATTGTCCTGAAACTTGGCATATGACCTTCTGGTAAGCTAATAAATAATTTTGACTTGAAGCGAGTGAGATTTATCATGTTTCATTCTTCCTATACTATGATAAGTGTACTGCGGTTTGTTAAATTATTAAAAACTCCAAAAATTTCAGTTATTGTAAAGTAGCAATAACTTCTTCAATTTTCAACCGATTTTGATAAATAACCACTTGAAATCTTTGTTTTGAATTGATATTTAAGCGCAAAAGAAAATCAGATTTTTTAAATGCTACCATCGAGTCTAAAACTTTCGTTGAAACAAAATTTTCTCTAAAAAAATGCGTTTTTTATAATTTTTTTTCTCATAAAGTCACTAATATCAGCAATACTGTTGGTCAAACGCAAAAACAGTGTTCAGATGATCGATAGAAAACTTATTCACCTTCAATATGCAAAAGAGGGATTTCAAATTACTGTTATGCCGTCCGAGATATTTTAATCTAAATACAAGAACTTTTTTAATTTTTTCGAAATTTCATATTCGGAGCATAACTCAAAAACGGCTCTACTGAGATTTTTTTAAGTTTCATTTTCGGATTCAGCGTCCAATTTTACATTAGAAATGACCTTCAGTTTACTGAGTTCAAAAATGCTGTAAACTAGTGTTATCATTAGAACATTTCTCGTTCCAAAATACCCTCTCATGCCCAATTTGGTTCCATTTTCTTAATTAGTTTTTGAGTTATGGGGATTTTTTTTTATTATCTGACAATTTGCGCCGGGGGTCTTCAGATTTTCCCCAAAATTGAAAATTTGGTTCATTTTTACGACTTAAAAACACATGTATTTTTTCAGATTTCTAAAATTTTTATTTTTTGAGTTAGCTTCGGTTAGATTTTTTTGAAAATAAAATATAACCATTTTTCAAAGCTACATAACGCTGTTGTTTCTCAACGGAAATTATAAAATAGCACATCAAAATGCATTGAAATTTTATCAGCTTTCCAAATAGAATAGTTGAAAAAAATTAAATAATGACCTTCAACATGAAAAGTTGTAAATAAACTTTAAATGGCGTCTAAAAGTACCGTCTGCACCACCGAATATTTTGAAAAAAAATACCATTGTATTGCTCGATTCATGATGCAAATTTCATCTGAAGACACCAAAGTGGGCCATTAATACCTTGAAGAGTTATGAAAGAAATAATGACAATAAATCTCCTTTTTTGCATCGAAAACAAACAATGGTGGAACAACTGCATTCACATATGGAGATAGCAAGCACTTCTAACAACATGGAAACAAAAGAACTTACCAAAGCGGGTAAAAAGCACTACTTTTTCGTGCTTTGTAGAGTGTTTGCAGCAAAACTGACTTTAAATTTTAACCAAAATTCTGAGTATCGTATTGTTTGGGTGATATAACTAATAATGGGAATGTTGCTTTTACAACCTGGTCATATACTATGTAACTTATGAATTTTTCGATCAAAGATCATTGCGAAGCATAATCAATGCCAATAGTAGAAGGTTCAGTCTCTGTGTTTGGGATCACAAAAATGTGATTAAAAAAATGCCTAGACGTGCTTTACATAGTTTTTATATCGGGAGCTAAGCACTGGACACCAAAATCCTTTCTCATTGATCAAAAAAGTATGAGAAAGTGGCACAAATATTGTAGAAATAATCAAAGAGCTCAGTATGGCCAGCCCAGGCTGTAAAATGATGAAAATACGATACTTTTACCGTATTCGTTTTCTACATTCGCCCAGTTTTGAGGTTTACCATACTAGAACGAACATAATTCGTCGTCAGTGTTTTGCTACCTATATCGCTTACACACGAATGTTCAGTGTTCCACCGTCCATTTTAAATCAAATCTGGAGAATTACGGATGCAAAACTTAGCGCATAAACTTCTAAAAATGACAGTAAAATGTGCATAACTTGTTGTGACCTGGTGCAAAACTGGGTAAAAACGAATACGTTAATTGATTTTTGGATACAACATGAAGTCAGTTAAGCTGCAACAATCTACCTCCCCTTCTTTCATAACAGTCCCATATACAAAAATAAGCAAGAGAGACAATCAGCTTTTTCTGTTTTGGAATATATTTTTCAATTGTGACCACCACTTTCAGCATAAACGATAACCGTTTCTAGGTTGTCATAATAAATCGTTAGGCCTGAAATTTTCGAAATTGGATTATTGGTTAGGTCGAGAGCACCATTTTTATTCATTATGGGACTGTTAATCGACCATATTTGAAACCTTTTTCGAATCTACTAGCATAACAGTCCCATACAAAATATATTTTTCTCACCAAGCTACTTTCTAAGACTTAATTTTGATCATTTTTGAACTTCTAAATGCAATTGTCAGAAAAAGAAACATACTTTTGCAAAAAAATATCATGAATTCCACATTGTAAATTGAATATTTTTACGATTTTTGATTGCATCCGATAGTTTTTCGCTCAGGAAGTCATTCCTGAGAAAGTCAGACCTGCCTTCGAAAACTAGTGTGCATCATTCGAGATCAAGTGAGTTAAAAAAATGTTTAAATGATTCAAAGCAATAAACCAAAGACTATTTCGCCGAAAGAAACATTGAAAAGTAACCAAATCCGTGGTATTTCACATATGGGACTGTTATTCAGGTATATTTCGTATAGGACAGCCACGAATTGATATTTTTTTTCGAAATTTCTAGAACAAAACCTTTTTTTTAGTCTTCTATGTTGAAGCCTTGTGTTGACCTAAAATGACGAAAATTCATATGGGACTGTTATGCGAGTAGGGGCAGTCTGAAAAGGACGAAAAAATAGTGTTTTTTACCAGCTTTGGTAAGTTTTTTTGTTTCCATGTTGTTAGAAGTGCTTGCTATCTCCATATGTGAGTGCAGTTGTTGGACCATTGTTTGCTTTCGATGCAAAAAAAGAGATTTATTGTCATTATTTCTCTCATAACTCTTCAAGGTATTAATGGCCCACTTTGGTGTCTTCAGATGAAAGTTGCATCATGAATTGAGCTACCCAATGGTATTTTTTTTTCAAAATATTCGGTGGTGCAGACGGTACTTTTAGACGCCATTTAAAGTTTATTTACAACTTTTCATGTTGAAGGTCATTATTTAATTTTTTTCAACTATTCTATTTGGAAAGCTGATAAAATTTCAATGCATTTTGATGTGCTATTTTACAATTTCCGTTGAGAAACAACAGAGTTATGTAGCTTTGAAAAATGGTTATATTTTATTTTCAAAAAAATCTAACCGAAGCTAACTCAAAAAATAAAAATGTTAGAAATCTGAAAAAAATACATGTGTTTTAAAGTCGCAAAAATGAACCAAATTTTCAATTTTGGGGAAAATCTGAAGACCCCCGGCGCAAACCCGTCAGATAATAAAAAAAAATCCCCTTATGTTAAAAATTATTTTAAAAAAAGGCCCCCCCCCCCCTTTATATCTCTCTACTGGAGAGAGGGAGGGGTCTTAAATTAACATAGAAATATTTTTCGTATCCAAATAACCTCTCATGTCAAGCTTGATATCATTTGCTTGTTCGGTTCTCGAGCTAAGCAAATTTTAGTGTCTTGCATGGGAGACCCCCTCTCCCCTTCCTGTTAGGGGGAGGGGTCTCAAAACATTATAGAAACCTTCCCCGACCTCCAAGTTCCACGTAAATCTGTTCAATAGTTTTCGAGTCTATAGGGTACAGACAGACAGAAATCCATTTTAATATTTATAGATTTGACATTAACATAGGTAATTGGTGAGAAGAAAACGAAAACGTTACGATTTTTTTAGATACAATACTGACACCTAATTTTACTGAATTGACAGTCAATATATTTCATTGATATATGAATAGGGGTTCTTTCTGGAGTGGGTTGAACCCATTAAAAAAAATCCTAGCCAAGATATTCCTTATCTCACCAGCAATCTTCAAAAACAATCTCGATCCACTTTCCGGCAGAACAACGAAACACGTCAAATAAATTTAATTTAGGCCACGTTTTCCACCCACAACCACCACTAGGATAGCGTTAGCCGGAATTGGAAAATGTTTCCCTGCTTCTTTCCGAATCTAGGACAGATCAAGCGGAAAAAAGATTCGATTCATCCACCGAAGTCCGTCCGCTGCTTGTGCCCTCTATGCTACTGGACCGGATGAAGATTTTGGTCTGATTTATTTTCCGGATTTTTTGGTGAGATGTGTGTGTTGTGACTTGAATTTAGTCCCCAATTTTCTCCAACCTGCGATTTTTTTGTGAGACTAAGAAAGGCTGATTTCGAATTCTGGGTCTGTAAACAACGTTTACGTTCTTTTTTTATTTTTTCGGTGGTTTTATGTGTGGCCTCAGCTGTAGGGCTAACAAGAACCTTCCTCCTGGATTTTTTTTCATCTGCAGTTTTTGAGATTTCGTTGTTGCGGAAGCATCTTACTTAGAAAGCGACCTTTTATTTTCAATGAAGAATGGCTCAAAAGGAATTTGATTTGCTAGTGCTATTCCGATCGATGTATGGAAGAGATGAGCAATGGGGAAGCAAGAGACTATGGTGATGGCGAGTTGCTGCAACTGATGCAGCAGAATTAAGGATGGCGGAGAAATCCACCGAAACGGAATGCAGGAAGCGCATTAGAGCAGTTGACATACGAGATCCTTTTCGGATATCTAGCAAGAAAAAGAAGAAGAGAATGTGAAAGAGCTACGTATCTCTAGCTCTAGGGAGCGAGCAAATTGAAATGATTCCGGCGTCGCTGCAGAGATAGATCCTAGTTAGATAGATAGATAGACGAGTGGATAGAAACATGGCATTGCAGTTGGATTTGTGCAGCTGGGTTGGGAATCCGGAAGGGAAGAAACGGAAACCACATTCGCAAGCCCTTGATTGCACCCCACACTTTGTTGGGGAAAAGTGCCTTGATGTTTTTCTGAAGCTTTAAGGTAGTTCGGAATTTTGTAGAAAAATTTGAATTTTCAAATGTTTCCATCATGAAAAAATTATTTCAAAATATTTTTTTCCGATGTGTCATTCGAAAATGATATCCAGAATCCATAAAAAACGCCGACTTACTATATTTTCAATAACGATATGAAGAAATACATAAAAATGAGAATAAGTCTCCCCATTCTCTCATATGAATTTGTTTCCAAATATATGAACATTGCTAAATTCAAAAATGTCTTTAAAGGTTAGAGTACTAGTGAGCAAAGCGGACAGGTTGCAGTGTGCATATTACTGATCAATATAATTTATCGAACATAAAAGTGTAGTCAGTGATAAAAGCATATTTTCTAGTGCTGATAGTTAATAGAATCAAATCTGTTTTTCTCCACATCCGCACCAAAATTGTTTTGCAAGAAAGCAGAGGTGACCTCGGTCCTAAAGCATAAGTTTATTTTCTTCCATCCTTTTATCTTATTATCCTCTCTATCTATTGACTACTAGAACGTGGCTGGCTCCGTTATTGATGTATGAGAGCATCAGTTTTGGTAATCGAGAATATGCTGTAAATCCCAGACACGATTCTTTAGACCTCTGGAAAAAATTGATGGCCTCGAACAATCAATTCGTTCTATTTTGCCACGCCTGCGGTTATGGAATCCGAAATGTTTAAGTATTAATGATGACGGAATACAGCTGAACACAAAAGTATCAAATCAGTTCCAGTTATAGTTTAAAGTGGTATTTCGGGTTCAATGAATTATGGTGGATGTGAGTGATTTTTGTCGAAAAAAAACTGTTGGTAACCCAAAAGAATGACTCTTGAAAATTTATTTTGAAAAAAATATGTAAGTACTTCCGTTCAAAAGAAAAGTTTTCATTTTGGCTAGGGCGCTCGTTTTGCACAAAATGTCAGTGAAAAGAAAATTCGCTTCACATGTCACTTTTTGTGAACGACCCTAAGCTGTTGATGCCTTACGCTGATGGTTGTGCTGCACGAGGGTTATTGTACGAGAAACCGAGATTCATTGCAGCAAAAGTACTTGTACGGTACCTACATACTTACCTTCTGGTGCAGCTATCAAACTCATGTGGACAATTTTCTCTCAGACGGGAGCATCAAAACATCGACGTCCGTCATCACATTCGTGGGTTCTCGTTTTCAAGTATTTCAGTGATTGCTAGAATATTCTTTTCCCGTAATGATACAAACATATATTCATAATTGCAACAAGTTTTTTTTCAGTTCTCAGATGCCTCAATAACTTTCTGGAAACTTTCCAAATTTACAACTCAACATAGTACTGCATCTTTATCACATTGACTCACTTTCATCAAAACAGCTTTCGTTGAAATCGAGATGAGATCAGATCTAACAAAAAGTTGTCTTCTAAAGTCGAAAACACCTAAACATTCCGTAGGAAAAACATCTCAAGTTCACTTCCACAGAGAGCAAACGATAGCTGACTATCGATGATTCGGTCAATAATGCCAACAATTAACCAGTTCATCTGGACTATATACGACACTAATCTGTTATTGTCTACAACAGACCAGGTCTGTGCTTCTTTTTGGTATCCAAATCTATGAACCTTTTTCCCTATCTGCATACGTAGACTGGAGAATGTGGCCTACACAGTATTGGACAGCATGAATCACAGCAGGCGTTTCGTCCGGGGCTTTTCAAAATATTCATGGGGCGGCCTACTACTGCACAGCAACTAACTAAATAGACAGTGTCGTACGTATTTTACGACTCATTGCCATCGGATGGACGTTGTTCGAAGCGATTAGATCGAATGCATGTCCTAATGATAAGCTCTTAATCTCGACGTATTGAATTGGGAGCCAAGCGGACAACCATTTCGGATCCCAGCCAGCCAAGTAGCCGGAACCGGATTTCACGGATGATGTTCGGCATTTTGGTGCGATTTGTCACAACACGTCTTGATTGGTTTGTGGTTTTGGCGACGATGCCCTTTTTCCTGAGCTCGAGCTTGGGGCAGGTGTCCGGTATAATGATGTACCATTACATGGCTTGTTGAATCCACCTTGGCATGAAATGGTTTGCGGTTACTTGTCTGGAGTATTTGCTTTGCAAATTTTAAGTTAGATTTCAAGGAAATACGGGAAGAATTGAAATTTTTGACAAGTATTGTAAAATTTAAAAAAAGGTAAATTTATGAGGGAATATGAAGAGGAAGACGCTAGAGTATGTTGAACTTTAAATTCAACTTAAAAAATTAAAGCTTCTTCAATGCTGAAAGCATGCGTTACATGGAAAACGTTCTAGTCGAATTTTCATCTATGATTGAATGATCTATATGGCTACAATCCGTACAAAAATTCAAAAGTATTACTGCTTCAATCCTGCTCAGTTTCAGAACTGTTTACCTGTGTGTTTAAATTTAAAGCCAACCAGTGGCAAGCTCATCCTTAACCAACTTTGTCCACAAAATTCCTCATTTCCTACAGTAAACAATGAGATGAATGTTGTGAAACTACTGTATGCGTCCGTTAGTTTGAATGTTATCAAAACGAGTTAAAAGAACAGCAAAAGTTTTTTTTTCCTATGTCAAGGAAGATGAAAATTGCCAATCGTTCTCGTGCTACAATATGTTATGAGCTTAAAGTTTGAAATTTGATCCAGGGTGAGCAAACTGTAACAAGTTTACTGCACCTTCAAAACGGGTTTGGGGTTTGATAGAAAATGAAAAAGTTTTCCGTTTCCGGAAGAAAGATTTTTAAATCTTCTCTGATAGGATTTTTATAGACAGAGACCACCACTTTGGGAAATCTTTTTTTGTTTCTGTTCTCTCTCCCCACCTTCTTTATGTCTTCTGCTAGAGTGGATATGCCGCAGCTTAGCCAAGTTTGGGGGATTGGGTTAAGGTAGAAAACATCTACGTACCGTGAATGCTGTACCTACATAGTTCAACCTTGCCGCAAGATTCCGAAAGCCAGCCAAAACTGTAGGTAAGATGCGTTTTCCTGCTTCAAGGGACAAGATTTGGCTGAGACACACCGTTGGCGAGAGAGAGAGAGAAAAAAACTGTATCGAAGAAATGAAGGAAGCTGTACTGGGAAAAGTTCTGCAGCAAGTGAGTTGGTACCTACCCAGCTTCCATCGAGATTGAAACGTGCACGTGGAACTCTTTTGCCACTTTCGAATACTTTCCTCCAAACGACCATTTTCTAGCGCTCGGAATAGGAACTGCCGGAAAGATAAAAACAATAAAACCTGATCCGATAAATAGTTGGAAGGGATTTTCGAGGATGAAAGAGAGACCTCTTTTACTTTTGGGGATTTTCCGAAGAAAGAAACTCTCGAAAACGGAAGAGACACGACACGGGTTAGTTGTGGAAATAATCATACTTTTACTTGAATCCTTCGGTGGAAAACAATAGAGAGCAGATTTATCAAGAATTTAATGCACATTTTATTGGCTGCCTGTTGTTGGATTTTCCGATTCAGAGAATATTTCTTCCGTGAAAAATAACCAATCGACAGTAAAGCCCTAGCTCAAACTCTAGATAAACAGCACAATAAATAGGAACTTCACTTGTTGGTCAACTGTTTATTGTAAGAAGCCACCAACCTCCGGATTTTAGATAAATCCATGGCTCCAGGAAAAAATAAATCTTTATATAATCCCAATGTTCCAAGCCCCCGATTGACTGGGTTTTTCTCTTTATGAGAGGAGGGTAAGCGAAAGTTGGACTTCGAAGGGCAATGGTTATCGGAAAGAAAAAGCTATCGAATGTTACCATCCCGAATTCGTTCGTTTTCAAAAAATTGTGTATGGCAAATGTTTTCAGAATAGGTGATTATATTTTTTAGAGTTTTTCTAGTATTTTAGACTATTCAATTTTCATCCGACATCAATAAATGAGACACATTTCCTTGAAAAAACACATTGGAAAGATTTTTCTAATAATTTTCCTTAATCCTAAAAACTCAAGATGGTGGCTTCCGCTTAGATTGAAAATGAGAGATTCGACATCTTCTTGTTAGCCATTTCACCCAATCCCAATATTGTTGGGGTTTCATACGATTTTCAGTGATTTACAGCATTTTGAACTTAAGGGGAAACCGCTGTTTGGGCGATAGCGCCAGAAAGAGAAACTCGACTTTTTCTAGTTTAGCCCTTTCACTCCATACCATATTGTGGGTCTTTTGTAGATTTTTTTGTGATGAACAGCATTTTGAACTTACGTGAAAACCACCATCATATGGCGTCTAAAGAGAAATTGAACTTCTTCTAGTTCAGCCTTTTCACCCAATACCCTATTGTGGGGCTTTGATGCGATTCTAAGTAATTTACATCATTTTAAAGTTAAGCGATATCCCCCATATTGGATTTCAGGAACAGAAACAGAACAGAGAAACAGAAATTTAGCTTTTGCTAGTTCAGCCCTTTCACCCAATACCCATATTTTGAGGTTTTCAAGCTATTTTTAGTTATTTACAGCATTTTAATGATAATGGAACCGCCAACTTGGATTTCAAGATGACGTCAGATAGCGAAATTCAACTACTTCTGTGAAGTTAGTGAAGTCCTTTCACCCAATACCCATATTGCGAGGATTTCATGAGATTTGTAGTCATGTACAACATTTCAAAGTTCAGGTATCAGGTATCAGAAAAGGGGTAGGCTTGATAGCGGCACGTTTTCCAAACAAACGGGAAAATTGTGCCTAGCCTTTTTTTTACAGATTTCATCATATACCTGAGAAACCTGAAAACCATAAAGGGATTAGAAAATAAATAAATATTTAGGGCATAAAGCCGATCCACGTAGGGATTTTAAAGCATTTAAGCTTATAACCACATTGGGTGAAAAATGACAGATTGTTATTTTAGTTTGAATTCTTAGAATGAAACACTTATATAAGGATAGGCGAGAGTACATAAAAGCTTTCTAGCAATCGAAAAACAGGCATATATGAGCTAAAAGAATCATACATTATTGATTCACAAGTACAAAATTCAGGAGATTTGAGTTTACAACGATTAGAAAATGTTCTAACCGGGATGCTACAATGAGAGCAAATAAGCGATTTTATAATGGCAAAGTTGGCATTTAGCCTATCCACATAGAGATTTTTAAGCAATGAAGCATTTTTTTCCAATCAAAATATTGGAAATAAGGACTTTTTTTTAACTTCCTTTGTTAAATTCTGACATACATTAAAAAAATGAAGTCTGGCAAAAAAGGGACATGTACACACTAAGTGGAAGGTAAATATAGGTACAATAGTACCTCTGAATCATAACTTAACCATACAGGAGATTCAGAGCACAAAGTCTTGATTTTATATATTTTTATTTAACTGACCAGTTAGCGCTCTGGTTAAGACGACTACAATGAGCTTCTGTGACGCCAAATTTGAAACGAGCGATATTAACACTGCACGAAGCTGTAGCGGTGGATTCCAGAACCAGGATTGACGTATGATACGAAATATCAGAGTACGATATTAAATGAGCTTTGACTCTTCTTAACACTATAACCATTCTAAAGCTAAGGAAACATGTGTCAATACAAGAGAAGTGACATATATTAGGTGAAACAGAAATGACTGTCGACATGCGATACCAGTTTTGATCAAAAACTTGATTTAATAGGGAATATTGAAGCCTTTTGGCAACCCTAAAAAATATATATATTTTTTTTTTGAATTTTTTTTCCACGGAAACGATATTTGTACGGCTTCAATGATTGAATAACCATTATGCAATTTTTACAATTAAATATCTTTATATGAACAGACATTTATCTCCACAAAATTCTGTTGCCAATCCAAAGATAGAAGGGACTGAATACTTGTCCATTATAAGGAAAATACACTTATTTTGCGCTTGACGTAACAGATATAACTGATGTAATTTAGATCATATTCTTCTATGATTTCAAATCGGTTAATATTAACAGATAGCCAGAAGCAATGGGACCGTAAGCAATGCGTTTGCGATTCACATTTGAACACTTGTGAAGAGATTTTATTGAACGGAGTTACTAGGAGAACAAAGAGATTTGTTAAATGAAAAATCATATTCCAAATTGGTAAAACGAGAAAATATGGAAGAATACAGCTTGTGCAAATGCATGTACTACATATGCACTATTGCCATACCCTTCTCGAGAGAAAATACGTACAAAGGTTAAAAAATGAGGTTTTCAAGCTATTTTTAGTTATTTACAGCATTTTAATGATAATGGAACCGCCAACTTGGATTTCAAGATGACGTCAGATAGCGAAATTCAACTACTTCTGTGAAGTTAGTGAAGTCCTTTCACCCAATACCCATATTGCGAGGATTTCATGAGATTTGTAGTCATGTACAACATTTCAAAGTTAATCGGAAGCCGCCATTTTGGATTAAAAGATGGCGTTAGACAACGCTATACGACTTCAACTCATTCCACCGGACATTCACAACCAATCCCTTATTCATTTCGTTTAAAGAGTCTGTCCTCAATTTATACACTAATGATTAACAACTCAGAAATAAGGAACTCATCCTACGCGTTTAATTGGTTGGCCTGCGAGAGAAACGTCAAGTTTTAGCTATTTATATGGCTCTAAATGTTTTATAAAAGCTTTTACAGCTTATTGATTTGATTGAATCTTGAAAAATAAGTCATGATGACGTTTCTAGAAATAACCAGATTCTAGCTGTATTAGAGTTCTGGTGATGTATAGAATGCGCTTTAACTTTTTATGAAGAATAATGCTTTAGCTAAAGGTTGCAAGATTGTCCGGTTTCATCCGGATTTTCCGGGATATTTAATATAAAATTTAGAAAAAGTCCAGCCCAGCCTGTTTGTCTGGATTTCTTTGAAAAATGCCCTGATTCTGTTCGGATTTTGCCCGCTTTCATTTATTGTATTTGGTGAATCAAACAAAAAAAAAATATGTTGCAAATATGTTTTATTTATATTTCAAAAACGAAATTTGTCGAGCAAGTTTTATAAAAATACTCAAGAAAGGTTTTTTGGAAGGCTTAAAAACGATTTAAATCTGTCGATGGATTTTGATAGAAAAAATATGTTTTTCAATTTTTTTTCTCGATTTGTGTTGAGTTATTTCTTGGTTTTGAAAAAACTTGACAGATATTTCCCGGATTGTTGGACATCAATTTAGAAATCGAATGTCCGTATTTTGTCAGGTTTTTATATAAAATTGCCCAGATTTGTCGTTACGGATATGTGCCTAAAAAAAATTAATGGCCCCCTTGATATAGTTTTAATGGAGTTGGGCTGACCATAATATGGCTAAAAATGTTAATTGGTAAACGTCCTTCTTCATTCAATGAACAATGTTTGGTAGAAATTTGCAATTGCCTTATCAAATAAAATCGACAATTTCATTTTTTTTTTAAGATTTTAAAAATTCAATCAAAGCAATCGAAAGATTCAAATTTAATTCAACCATGCACAGCAAAAAAAGTGTTGCGTTATTACATCAAAAACGTGCACATAACTTGAGTCGCAAATGCTACCTAATATAACATCGTTTTGATGTAAAACCTATGACCTCGATAAGATGTAACAAAATTACACTAAAAAATTTATCGTAGTAGACAAACATGGGAACATTTATTTAGCACAGAAACGATGAAAAATGTTGATGCAATTCTAAGGACAATATTATTTTTGTAAATTGTCGTAGAACTTTCAGAAACGTGGACCACTCTACAATTAGCAAGTTTCGTTCTAACACTTTGCTTTAGAAAAAAAATACGATAGTCAAAATGACGAAATACTTATTGAAAAAACACAAATCACCAAACAAATGATACTCTGTAGGAATCTGTTCATAATTTACTGGAACATTTTAGACAGGTAAATATTCAATTAAACTGCTAATTTGATTTGTTCAGATTTATCTTTATCCAATTGCAAACACTTGGCTCTTCATAGCTAAAGTTATGTTTCACAATAGTCATTTTTTCCGGAAGTTGAATGACAGGATTTTAATTGAAAACACCATTTTTCGTATGAGCGCTATAACACGCGTCTGTTATCCTTGGGATACGTTTCGAGCTTTTCAGTTGTTGGCCTTTCCTAGGCGATCACAACAAAGTGTGTGAGTCTACCTATAGACTCGGAACAAAATAATTGTCTCTTCTGACGCTGGATCTCGATATTGGCCTTGGATCAGCATGTTAGGCATGAAGAAATCCTTGGGATATTGCGTTGGGCCTAAAAAATAAAAAAAAAGGTGAATCTCAAGGCTTGGCGGGTATGAAAAAATAATCATAATAGCACTTACCCTCTGATCTGTTTTTATAATTTCTTTCCACACTCTTTGCACTTTTTTTCTTCAGAATAAATTACCTGGAAACCACAAATATGAGAATAAGTTAGTATCACTGGATTTGCTTAAAAATAAGCAACAAATCGATATATCTCACCAGTAGATTGGTTGCCTCTGAGCCTCAGAAACCCTTCCGGAGCTTTCGATATGAAAACTATTTTGTTGACAGTTATGAGCTGCTTCGATGTGATTACATTGACGATGTGATATTACATAAACAGACATGTTTAAAATTGTGTACATCGATTGGATGTAATAAACGGACAGTTGAGTAGTATCACAATAAAAAATCATAATATTACATATTGTGGCTAACATCCGCTTAAATTACATCGGCCATCGTTACATTATTTTTTGCTGTGTGGTATTACCGAGGCTGAATTAAAGAGAATCTTTCGATTGCTTTGATTTAGTTAAATTTTCAAAAAAGTAGGCTCACAAGATTAAAAAAATAGTCTTCAAAACTGTTTTTTTGATGTAGAGCATTTGAAATAAATTCGTGCATCGTAATCGGCTTCATAAAAGTAGACTGAGTGGATGAAATAGCAAAGACTGAAAAGACTACTTCTGAGATTGTTCCGGCCTCGTTAAACACGATGGAGTGGTTTCAGGTGCATCGATTTGAAAGGCTGGTCCGTAAACTTGTTTTTCATAAATTGTAAGACATTGGATTTGTGCTATTTTATTTGTTGAAATACTGAATATCTTGAAAAATAAATCGGGCAATGACTTGAGATGACGCATGATGTCTACAAAATTATCTTCTTTTAGGGCGTAATGAATTCGACTGCATATTTTGACGGATTTGAAGGCGCTGAATCCAAATGTTTATTTAAATCCGCACTCGTTTTTGCTTTTAACAATACTGTAAAATATTGTTCAATGTAATTATAAAAGGTTACAGGCAGAGCTACAAATTATCAGTGTCAGACAGCCAATATCAGCCGACTTTGATACTGCTTAACATGTCTATGTCATGCGATACTGATTTTTGGTCAGCGACATACACTGCCGGCCAAAAGTTTGGGATCACCCATCAAAAAACATGCAAATTTTGATCGTTCATATCTCAGCCGTCTTAGGACACATTGCAAATTTTCTGATCTCATTTGAAAGATAAAGAGCAATAGCTATCTCGGAGGTATTTTGCCCAAATATAATGTTTTAGTTTTGAATTTAAAACTTTACCTAGAGTTATAACATTTTCAAAAAATCTCACTCAATATTCAAAGCCGATCATCTCGCGATAGGGTGGACCAAATCTCAAAATTTGAGTGGCATTAGAATTCCTGTTCTTTACTAAGGCTTGCCAGATTGCCCGGTTTTATCCGGGTTTACCCGGATATTTGATGCAAAATTTCGAGAAAGTCCGGCCCGGCCCGGTTGCCCGGATATTGTGAAAAAAGTCCGGATTTTGCCCGGACTTTTTTACAATTTTCACAAAGAAATCAAAAAAAAAATCAAAATTTTTGAGTAAGTTTCAGCAAAATCGATTAACGATATGGAAATTGTCAACGGTTGTTTCTAATAATTTCGCTGATTTACTTTTATAAACCTTTAAATATTTAAGTGTTCCAAAAAGTTTTTGGAAGTCTGCAATTACATTAATAAATTATTAATTTCAAATTTTTTGCATTTTTTTCTTTACTTTTATGTATAATAACACCTAAATTTTGCCCGGTTTTTGGATTTGAAAAATTGAAATCCATGCCCGGATTTTGCTTGGTTTTTTTGAAAAAATGCCCGGAATTGCTAGGCCCGGATGGGAGTGAAAAAAATTCTGGCAACCTTATCTTTACTTCTTAAAACACAATTAAAAAATTTTGTGAAAAAATTCAAGAATGTATTTTTGATTAATAAAATTGACACTTGAGTTATCGTCCAAAAGTTTGGGATCACCTCTTTGTATGGTGAGTTTGGGATCATTGTTATAAAAACATGCAAATTTATTTTATTCATATCTTTCTCATCTAACATCGTTTGCAGATCTGAAGGGTTCATTTGGAAGCTAAGGAATTGTTGTTTTTTAATAAATTCATTCAGAAATTATATTTTGAAGTGATAACCATAAAAAAATCACCTGAAATTAATTGTTTTTTCGAAAGTTTCCAGATTTTTTTTAAAGTTCTCACCTTAAAATATAATTTCTGAATGAATTTATTAAAAAACAACAATTCCATAGCTTCCAAATGAACCCTTCAGATCTGCAATACGATGTTAGATGAGAAAGATATGAATAAAATAAATTTGCATGTTTTTATAAGAATGATCTCGAACTCACCATACAAAGAGGTGATCCCAAACTTTTGGGCGATAACTCAAGTGTCAATTTTATTAATCAAAAATACATTCTTGAATTTTTTCACAAATTTTTTTGATTGTGTTTTGAGAAGTAAAGAACAAGAATTCTAATGCCACTCAAACTTTGAGATTTGGTCCACCCTATCCCGAGATGATCGGCTTTGAATATTGAGTGAGATTTTTTGAAAATGTTATAACTTTAGGTAAAGTTTTGAGTTCAAAACTAAAACATTATATTTGGGCAAAATACCTCCGAGATAGCTATTGCTCATTATCTTTCAAATGAGATAAGAAGATTTGCAATATGTCCTAAGACGGCTGAGATATGAACGATCAAAATTTGCATGTTTTTTAGTGGGTGATCCCAAACTTTTGGCCGGCAGTGTAAGCTTGCAATGTCATGACCAAGTTGAATGAACGACATCATGCTTGCTGTGACTTTTTCCTTCTAACAGCCAACAACTACATTTTTTCAACTATTGCGCAACTTACAACGTAAAATCCATCCCAACTCAGTCAAAAAATAAAAAGTTGATCGTATGTGTGAGTTGACTGGAGTGCAAAAATGTCATCCAATATTGACATTGCTTGCCTGACATTGTATCTTGGTCATTCAACTGGTAGACGACTTTGATATTCTTTCGATAACATTGACTACTAGACGCTTGGTCAGATAAAACGATTGTTTAGGTAAAGGTTAGCGAGTCAGTGGTAGTGTATAGTAAAGGGAGGAGAACAGACATACGTCAAAAGATGATCACCCAGAAAATGATCTAAAAAAGCTTTTATGAGAAAAAAAGCTCTGTTCAATACAGAACGCAGAGCGTAGAAACACTCAGGTTGAAAGTTTATGCTAAATCCTCTCCATAATGTTCACCACTACAAACTATTGCTTCACTAGTGTAGGATAAACAGAATGTTCATTATTTTTGATACTCTGTTCTCCTGCTTGCCACTTTTTACACAACGCAATTATGAAAACAGTTCAAACCAATCCGTCGCCTTGTTAAGATCGAGCAATAAACCACCAAGCTTTAGTTCGAAATAAATAAGTTTCAATTAAGTGAAACTAGTTTGCGTTTTAAGTAAATCGCGAGTTTTAAATACGGTCCGAAAAGTGTTCCGGTGCCAAAACAACGATATTGACTGAAATTTATCAGCCTTGGTTACAGGATATATTTTTTGTACAAAAAAAAACCCCGCAATACCATTTTTAAATGGATTTTTTTTCTTTTTTCGAAAGTGGTATGAACTTGGACCTCAAAAAAAAAAGTCATTAGAGAAAAACTGATTACATATTCCGTATCAACGCTTAGAAATTCAGCTCTGAACAACAAAAACATCCATGTTAATTGGCACCGTTTAGCTCCAAATATTTGTTGGACAATTTTATTGTTGCTTTTATTTTTTTATTGAAAAGGAGTTCATCAGGAAAGGTTAGATTGATAGAGAAGTAAAAGAAAATGAAAAATCTTTTTTCCGGCAAATGTCGAAATTCACTGCGCTGGATTTGAACACGAAATCTCTGGCTTACTAGGCCAACGTATTACCTACTATGCTACAGGAGTCTGCTACAGTCTGTAGCTATTGCATTAGGCGTCTAATTTTTTTATCGTTATAACTGTCGAATTGTGGTTTTTTTATGTGGCATGTAATTTTAAATTACATTTGTAGTATAGAACTCTAGGCGCCAAGAAGAATGGAAAATGTTGAGCCCTAAGTAAATTTTAATGTGGGATTTGAACCCACATCTTGCGTCTTGGCCCATTGGGCCCATTTATTGCATTTGACGACAAGAGACTACCTGGACTGCGATGATAGAATATTTTTTCACAAACAGAATTTTTGTTGACTTGATCGTTGGATCGATACTTAAGACTGGTTCAAATTTTAACAAATATTGTTATTTATTTGCAATGTTTTATGAAAGTTTATTATAGTAAAAAAAACTATGTATGCATAAATTGAACCTATATAAAATAATTAAGAAATAAATAAATCGTACAAAACCATTGTTTTTTTTCCTAGTTTTAAAATTGGCTTCACCGAATTATGTTTGAAACAGTCAGTTTCAACCATAGAATTTAACTTATAGAAAAAACAAAATGTTTCATATTCAAACGTTTTATGTTAGTCGCTTTTTCCAAATCACAGCAACCACGTATGTAGGTACGAACCACGGTTGTCTATCGGCCATGGAGGGCAATTTCCATGGCAAACTTCGTTTCCCTGGGCCTCGGGGTTTTAGTCCACACACTTTGGGTCTCGGTGCCTACGATTTGCAAACCGAGAAACAAAAGGCGATTATAAATGCAAATCTAAATTAATAACATTTATCTCGTTCACACTTCACCCATCTATTAAAAACGCTGCTCAGCCAAGCAGTCGCGCATAGGGTGATTCATAAAGTTGGATTTTTTATTCATTTTTCCAACAACTTTCTGTCATTTAACGGATAAACAATATTCAACAAAAATATCAAACATTTTCAGTATCAAAAATTCTATAAACACATTATAACTTCTGATAAAAAAAAGCTTTTGTTGTATCTAAAAACGAAGAGTTTGAGTTTTTCATAGAACACACAAAAGAGAAAAAAAGGTACCGCTGCTGGTAGCAAAATAGGAAAATGGTTCAAAAGTTGGAGAATCACCACTCATTGGAGATGAATGATGGCACGGAAGATACGGAAGTGAAGATCGGTGTTAACAACAAGGGTCCTGATGAATAAATTACCCTCTCGGATGTAGCGGATTTTCAGAGGAAGTGGAATTTCAAACAGGTTTCCACCACACACACTCTCAGAGCTCACATGAATACAATTATAAGTATGAATGCGCGTTATTGCGGCAAACGTTTGGGATTGTTTTGTGATTTTCCTGATCCCCAGTAGCGAGCGCCATGAAGGACGGAATCATTTGCCGGATTCGGTCGACAGTTGGTCAGATGAAGATTTGGGAATGTGCGAATGCTGATGAGTTCCAAATCAGTGGTGCACGCGGTCGGTTTATGTATGAGATTAACGTTAATCTGTGCTTGAAGGTGCAAAACTGAACCCGAACCCGCTTGTTATGAATAATGAATTTTCAAATTTTCTGATGATGATTGTGGTGTGATAGCATTGAAACTGTTGATTGTGCCCTGGAGATTGATTTAAAATCTAGAAAAATAAAATCATCCTGATTCTACTGCTTCGAATGATGAATATTTTTATCTCAAAAGATAAAGATAAAAGATAGTGACTTACATTTGAATGAAATACTCAAATTTATATGAAAAAACGAGAAACAGAATTTAAAGATGGAAAATCGAGTAGGTAATACCACAAATGGAATGGAGTGCTTCAACAGCAGACAACCTTCAAACAGTCAACGTTGAATGTAACAGCGAAAACTTTACAAGTTTTTTCGGCATCAGGGATGGAATTTTAACGAATTTCCTCCAAATCACACGCCCCGGAATGAAAGTTTTCCTACGCTATTCTGGGTGAGCAAATAAAACTCCCCCCACAGCCACAGACTCAAACCAGATGAAATGATAAAAAAACAATACACATCAGTTCAAAGACCGAGGAAAAGAAAGACAAAAACCTGGAACGCTGCTGCTGCTGCGTCTTTTTAGTCCAAATTGGTGAAGAAAAGTCAGTCAGTCACAGCGAATGATTGCTTTTTCGTCGGTTTACTTTTGCCTATAAACGACCGTCCTCGAAATGCTTCTCCATCAAATATGATTCAGACTTTGATTCGAAAGTTTGTGGGAACGGTTTGTTTATCCTCAGCAATTTTGGTGGAAAACGGAAGACTAGGTGGAAAAAAATGCAGCAAACCGTACGTGATTTGCATGATGGAGTACCTTGACGGTTTTCCTTGGGCTTCATGCCTTGAAAATCTTAACAAAAGTTTGTAAAGTTTCAATCGAATGCATTTGAAATTTTTCGTCTTTTTATCAGTCTTTTTATATGGTTTGATTTGACTACAATGTGACACCGATTGATTAAAATTTATCGTGGCAAGCAAATTGAGTATACCGAGCTAGATGGAGAACTGTTTTTTGTAAAGTACAGCTTTGAAAAATTGTGCAAAGATCAGCAATGATTAAATTCGATCAGATAATGACTTAAATAACTGATAAAATAAACACTTGAATTTTCCAAAAATAGAGTAATATTCCGGATTTAGAAACTTGGGGTTGAAATCGTTCCTTCACCTACCAGAAGGCCTTAGTCTAAATTTTTTAAGCTCTAACTATCATTTTGACATTGATACCCAGCCTTCTTTCGATTCCTCGATAAAAATCACTCTAGAAAGGTATCATAAGCTCCAAAATTTTAAAGTACGACCAAGCTTTTTCTGAACTATATGAAAAATGTTGGTAAATTGAGGGTAAAACGACCATGACTCCATTTTCCGAGACATGCGGTAGCTTAAAAAACCTTCATTCAATTCCTTGGTAAAAATCACACAAGATAGGTGACATTTATTTCAAAATTTTCAAGTCCGAAATTGCAGTTTTTATAATTAATTGAAAAATCTCGGGGAATCGAGGGTAAAATAGCCATTACTCAATTTCCCGAAGCGTGCGGCGGCTCAAACAACTTTCATTTGATTTTTTCGGAAAAAATAACACTAGATGGGTCTCATTTGGTCCAAAATTTTCTTGTCCAAATAAATTTTTTCTGAATTGTTAACAAATATAGGAGAATAAAGGGTTAAAAAATGACACGATATCTTTGTCAATTTTGTCATTTTTGTGAATTTTGTCAATTTTGTCAATTTTGTCAATTTTGTCAATTTTGTCAATTTTGTCAATTTTGTCAATTTTGTCAATTTTGTCAATTTTGTCAATTTTGTCAATTTTGTCAATTTTGTCAATTTTGTCAATTTTGTCAATTTTGTCAATTTTGTCAATTTTGTCAATTTTGTCAATTTTGTCAATTTTGTCAATTTTGTCAATTTTGTCAATTTTGTCAATTTTGTCAATTTTGTCAATTTTGTTAATTTTGTTAATTTTGTCAATTTTGTCAATTTTGTCAATTTTGTCAATTTTGTCAATTTTGTCAATTTTGTCAATTTTGTCAATTTTGTCAATTTTGTCAATTTTGTCAATTTTGTCAATTTTGTCAATTTTGTCAATTTTGTCAATTTTGTCAATTTTGTCAATTTTGTCAATTTTGTCAATTTTGTCAATTTTGTCAATTTTGTCAATTTTGTCAATTTTGTCAATTTTGTCAATTTTGTCAATTTTGTCAATTTTGTCAATTTTGTCAATTTTGTCAATTTTGTCAATTTTGTCAATTTTGTCAATTTTGTCAATTTTGTCAATTTTGTCAATTTTGTCAATTTTGTCAATTTTGTCAATTTTGTCAATTTTGTCAATTTTGTCAATTTTGTCAATTTTGTCAATTTTGTCAATTTTGTCAATTTTGTCAATTTTGTCAATTTTGTCAATTTTGTCAATTTTGTCATTTTGGTCAATTTGGTCAATTTGGTCAATTTTGTCAATTTTGTCAATTTTGTCAATTTTGTCAATTTTGTCAATTTGGTCAATTTGGTCAATTTGGTCAATTTGGTCAATTTTGTCAATTTTGTCAATTTTGTCAATTTTGTCAATTTTGTCAATTTTGTCAATTTTGTCATTTTTGTGAATTTTGTCAATTTTGTCAATTTTGTCAATTTTGTCAATTTTGTCAATTTTGTCAATTTTGTCAATTTTGTCAATTTTGTCAATTTTGTCAATTTTGTCAATTTTGTCAATTTTGTCAATTTTGTCAATTTTGTCAATTTTGTCAATTTTGTCAATTTTGTCAATTTTGTCAATTTTGTCAATTTTTGTCAATTTTGTCAATTTTGTCAATTTTGTCAATTTTGTCAATTTTGTCAATTTTGTCAATTTTGTCAATTTTGTCAATTTTGTCAATTTTGTCAATTTTGTCAATTTTGTCAATTTTGTCAATTTTGTCAATTTTGTCAATTTTGTCAATTTTGTCAATTTTGTCAATTTTGTCAATTTTGTCAATTTTGTCAATTTTGTCAATTTTGTCAATTTTGTCAATTTTGTCAATTTTGTCAATTTTGTCAATTTTGTCAATTTTGTCAATTTTGTCAATTTTGTCAATTTTGTCAATTTTGTCAATTTTGTCAATTTTGTCAATTTTGTCAATTTTGTCAATTTTGTCAATTTTGTCAATTTTGTCAATTTTGTCAATTTTGTCAATTTTGTCAATTTTGTCAATTTTGTCAATTTTGTCAATTTTGTCAATTTTGTCAATTTTGTCAATTTTGTCAATTTTGTCAATTTTGTCAATTTTGTCAATTTTGTCAATTTTGTCAATTTTGTCAATTTTGTCAATTTTGTCAATTTTGTCAATTTTGTCAATTTTGTCAATTTTGTCAATTTTGTCAATTTTGTCAATTTTGTCAATTTTGTCAATTTTGTCAATTTTGTCAATTTTGTCAATTTTGTCAATTTTGTCAATTTTGTCAATTTTGTCAATTTTGTCAATTTTGTCAATTTTGTCAATTTTGTCAATTTTGTCAATTTTGTCAATTTTGTCAATTTTGTCAATTTTGTCAATTTTGTCAATTTTGTCAATTTTGTCAATTTTGTCAATTTTGTCAATTTTGTCAATTTTGTCAATTTTGTCAATTTTGTCAATTTTGTCAATTTTGTCAATTTTGTCAATTTTGTCAATTTTGTCAATTTTGTCAATTTTGTCAATTTTGTCAATTTTGTCAATTTTGTCAATTTTGTCAATTTTGTCAATTTTGTCAATTTTGTCAATTTTGTCAATTTTGTCAATTTTGTCAATTTTGTCAATTTTGTCAATTTTGTCAATTTTGTCAATTTTGTCAATTTTGTCAATTTTGTCAATTTTGTCAATTTTGTCAATTTTGTCAATTTTGTCAATTTTGTCAATTTTGTCAATTTTGTCAATTTTGTCAATTTTGTCAATTTTGTCAATTTTGTCAATTTTGTCAATTTTGTCAATTTTGTCAATTTTGTCAATTTTGTCAATTTTGTCAATTTTGTCAATTTTGTCAATTTTGTCAATTTTGTCAATTTTGTCAATTTTGTCAATTTTGTCAATTTTGTCAATTTTGTCAATTTTGTCAATTTTGTCAATTTTGTCAATTTTGTCAATTTTGTCAATTTTGTCAATTTTGTCAATTTTGTCAATTTTGTCAATTTTGTCAATTTTGTCAATTTTGTCAATTTTGTCAATTTTGTCAATTTTGTCAATTTTGTCAATTTTGTCAATTTTGTCAATTTTGTCAATTTTGTCAATTTTGTCAATTTTGTCAATTTTGTCAATTTTGTCAATTTTGTCAATTTTGTCAATTTTGTCAATTTTGTCAATTTTGTCAATTTTGTCAATTTTGTCAATTTTGTCAATTTTGTCAATTTTGTCAATTTTGTCAATTTTGTCAATTTTGTCAATTTTGTCAATTTTGTCAATTTTGTCAATTTTGTCAATTTTGTCAATTTTGTCAATTTTGTCAATTTTGTCAATTTTGTCAATTTTGTCAATTTTGTCAATTTTGTCAATTTTGTCAATTTTGTCAATTTTGTCAATTTTGTCAATTTTGTCAATTTTGTCAATTTTGTCAATTTTGTCAATTTTGTCAATTTTGTCAATTTTGTCAATTTTGTCAATTTTGTCAATTTTGTCAATTTTGTCAATTTTGTCAATTTTGTCAATTTTGTCAATTTTGTCAATTTTGTCAATTTTGTCAATTTTGTCAATTTTGTCAATTTTGTCAATTTTGTCAATTTTGTCAATTTTGTCAATTTTGTCAATTTTGTCAATTTTGTCAATTTTGTCAATTTTGTCAATTTTGTCAATTTTGTCAATTTTGTCAATTTTGTCAATTTTGTCAATTTTGTCAATTTTGTCAATTTTGTCAATTTTGTCAATTTTGTCAATTTTGTCAATTTTGTCAATTTTGTCAATTTTGTCAATTTTGTCAATTTTGTCAATTTTGTCAATTTTGTCAATTTTGTCAATTTTGTCAATTTTGTCAATTTTGTCAATTTTGTCAATTTTGTCAATTTTGTCAATTTTGTCAATTTTGTCAATTTTGTCAATTTTGTCAATTTTGTCAATTTTGTCAATTTTGTCAATTTTGTCAATTTTGTCAATTTTGTCAATTTTGTCAATTTTGTCAATTTTGTCAATTTTGTCAATTTTGTCAATTTTGTCAATTTTGTCAATTTTGTCAATTTTGTCAATTTTGTCAATTTTGTCAATTTTGTCAATTTTGTCAATTTTGTCAATTTTGTCAATTTTGTCAATTTTGTCAATTTTGTCAATTTTGTCAATTTTGTCAATTTTGTCAATTTTGTCAATTTTGTCAATTTTGTCAATTTTGTCAATTTTGTCAATTTTGTCAATTTTGTCAATTTTGTCAATTTTGTCAATTTTGTCAATTTTGTCAATTTTGTCAATTTTGTCAATTTTGTCAATTTTGTCAATTTTGTCAATTTTGTCAATTTTGTCAATTTTGTCAATTTTGTCAATTTTGTCAATTTTGTCAATTTTGTCAATTTTGTCAATTTTGTCAATTTTGTCAATTTTGTCAATTTTGTCAATTTTGTCAATTTTGTCAATTTTGTCAATTTTGTCAATTTTGTCAATTTTGTCAATTTTGTCAATTTTGTCAATTTTGTCAATTTTGTCAATTTTGTCAATTTTGTCAATTTTGTCAATTTTGTCAATTTTGTCAATTTTGTCAATTTTGTCAATTTTGTCAATTTTGTCAATTTTGTCAATTTTGTCAATTTTGTCAATTTTGTCAATTTTGTCAATTTTGTCAATTTTGTCAATTTTGTCAATTTTGTCAATTTTGTCAATTTTGTCAATTTTGTCAATTTTGTCAATTTTGTCAATTTTGTCAATTTTGTCAATTTTGTCAATTTTGTCAATTTTGTCAATTTTGTCAATTTTGTCAATTTTGTCAATTTTGTCAATTTTGTCAATTTTGTCAATTTTGTCAATTTTGTCAATTTTGTCAATTTTGTCAATTTTGTCAATTTTGTCAATTTTGTCAATTTTGTCAATTTTGTCAATTTTGTCAATTTTGTCAATTTTGTCAATTTTGTCAATTTTGTCAATTTTGTCAATTTTGTCAATTTTGTCAATTTTGTCAATTTTGTCAATTTTGTCAATTTTGTCAATTTTGTCAATTTTGTCAATTTTGTCAATTTTGTCAATTTTGTCAATTTTGTCAATTTTGTCAATTTTGTCAATTTTGTCAATTTTGTCAATTTTGTCAATTTTGTCAATTTTGTCAATTTTGTCAATTTTGTCAATTTTGTCAATTTTGTCAATTTTGTCAATTTTGTCAATTTTGTCAATTTTGTCAATTTTGTCAATTTTGTCAATTTTGTCAATTTTGTCAATTTTGTCAATTTTGTCAATTTTGTCAATTTTGTCAATTTTGTCAATTTTGTCAATTTTGTCAATTTTGTCAATTTTGTCAATTTTGTCAATTTTGTCAATTTTGTCAATTTTGTCAATTTTGTCAATTTTGTCAATTTTGTCAATTTTGTCAATTTTGTCAATTTTGTCAATTTTGTCAATTTTGTCAATTTTGTCAATTTTGTCAATTTTGTCAATTTTGTCAATTTTGTCAATTTTGTCAATTTTGTCAATTTTGTCAATTTTGTCAATTTTGTCAATTTTGTCAATTTTGTCAATTTTGTCAATTTTGTCAATTTTGTCAATTTTGTCAATTTTGTCAATTTTGTCAATTTTGTCAATTTTGTCAATTTTGTCAATTTTGTCAATTTTGTCAATTTTGTCAATTTTGTCAATTTTGTCAATTTTGTCAATTTTGTCAATTTTGTCAATTTTGTCAATTTTGTCAATTTTGTCAATTTTGTCAATTTTGTCAATTTTGTCAATTTTGTCAATTTTGTCAATTTTGTCAATTTTGTCAATTTTGTCAATTTTGTCAATTTTGTCAATTTTGTCAATTTTGTCAATTTTGTCAATTTTGTCAATTTTGTCAATTTTGTCAATTTTGTCAATTTTGTCAATTTTGTCAATTTTGTCAATTTTGTCAACTTTGTCAATTTTGTCAATTTTGTCAATTTTGTCAATTTGGTCAATTTTGTCAATTTTGTCAATTTTGTCAATTTTGTCAATTTTATCAATTTTGTCAATTTTGTCAATTTTGTCAATTTTGTCAATTTTGTCAATTTTGTCAATTTTGTCGATTTTGTCAATTTTGTCAATTTTGTCAATTTTGTCAATTTTGTCAATTTTGTCAATTTTGTCAATTTTGTCAATTTTGTCAATTTTGTCAATTTTGTCAATTTTGTCAATTTTGTCAATTTTGTCAATTTTGTCAATTTTGTCAATTTTGTCAATTTTGTCAATTTTGTCAATTTTGTCAATTTTGTCAATTTTGTCAATTTTGTCAATTTTGTCAATTTTGTCAATTTTGTCAATTTTGTCAATTTTGTCAATTTTGTCAATTTTGTCAATTTTGTCAATTTTGTCAATTTTGTCAATTTTGTCAATTTTGTCAATTTTGTCAATTTTGTCAATTTTGTCAATTTTGTCAATTTTGTCAATTTTGTCAATTTTGTCAATTTTGTCAATTTTGTCAATTTTGTCAATTTTGTCAATTTTGTCAATTTTGTCAATTTTGTCAATTTTGTCAATTTTGTCAATTTTGTCAATTTTGTCAATTTTGTCAATTTTGTCAATTTTGTCAATTTTGTCAATTTTGTCAATTTTGTCAATTTTGTCAATTTTGTCAATTTTGTCAATTTTGTCAATTTTGTCAATTTTGTCAATTTTGTCAATTTTGTCAATTTTGTCAATTTTGCCAATTTTGTCAATTTTGTCAATTTTGTCAATTTTGTCAATTTTGTCAATTTTGTCAATTGTGTCAATTTTGTCAATTTTGTCAATTTTGTCAATTTTGTCAATTTTGTCAATTTTGTCAATTTTGTCAATTTTGTCCATTTTGTCAATTTTGTCAATTTTGTCAATTTTGTCAATTTTGTCAATTTTGTCAATTTTGTCAATTTGTCAATTTTGTCAATTTTGTCAATTTTGTCAATTTTGTCAATTTTGTCAATTTTGTCAATTTTGTCAATTTTGTCAATTTTGTCAATTTTGCCAATTTTGCCAATTTTGTCAATTTTGTCAATTTTGTCAATTTTGTCAATTTTGTCAATTTTGTCAATTTTGTCAATTTTGTCAATTTTGTCAATTTTGTCAATTTTGTCAATTTTGTCAATTTTGTCAATTTTGTCAATTTTGTCAATTTTGTCAATTTTGTCAATTTTGTCAATTTTGTCAATTTTGTCAATTTTGTCAATTTTGTCAATTTTGTCAATTTTGTCAATTTTGTCAATTTTGTCAATTTTGTCAATTTTGTCAATTTTGTCAATTTTGTCAATTTTGTCAATTTTGTCAATTTTGTCAATTTTGTCAATTTTGTCAATTTTGTCAATTTTGTCAATTTTGTCAATTTTGTCAATTTTGTCAATTTTGTCAATTTTGTCAATTTTGTCAATTTTGTCAATTTTGTCAATTTTGTCAATTTTGTCAATTTTGTCAATTTTGTCAATTTTGTCAATTTTGTCAATTTTTTCAATTTTGTCAATTTTGTCAATTTTGTCAATTTTGTCAATTTTGTCAATTTTGTCAATTTTGTCAATTTTGTCAATTTTGTCAATTTTGTCAATTTTGTCAATTTTGTCAATTTTGTCAATTTTGTCAATTTTGTCAATTTTGTCAATTTTGTCAATTTTGTCAATTTTGTCAATTTTGTCAATTTTGTCAATTTTGTCAATTTTGTCAATTTTGTCAATTTTGTCAATTTTGTCAATTTTGTCAATTTTGTCAATTTTGTCAATTTTGTCAATTTTGTCAATTTTGTCAATTTTGTCAATTTTGTCAATTTTGTCAATTTTGTCAATTTTGTCAATTTTGTCAATTTTGTCAATTTTGTCAATTTTGTTAATTTTGTCAATTTTGTCAATTTTGTCAATTTTGTCAATTTTGTCAACTTTGTCAATTTTGTCAATTTTGTCAATTTTGTCAATTTTGTCAATTTGGTCAATTTTGTCAATTTTGTCAATTTTGTCAATTTTGTCAATTTTGTCAATTTTGTCAATTTTGTCAATTTTGTCAATTTTGTCAATTTTGTCAATTTTGTCAATTTTGTCAATTTTGTCAATTTTGTCAATTTTGTCAATTTTGTCAATTTTGTCAATTTTGTCAATTTTGTCAATTTTGTCAATTTTGTCAATTTTGTCAATTTTGTCAATTTTGTCAATTTTGTCAATTTTGTCAATTTTGTCAATTTTGTCAATTTTATCAATTTTATCAATTTTGTCAATTTTGTCAATTTTGTCAATTTTGTCAATTTTGTCAATTTTGTCAATTTTGTCAATTTTGTCAATTTTGTCAATTTTGTCAATTTTGTCAATTTTGTCAATTTTGTCAATTTTGTCAATTTTGTCAATTTTGTCAATTTTGTCAATTTTGTCAATTTTGTCAATTTTGTCAATTTTGTCAATTTTGTCAATTTTGTCAATTTTGTCAATTTTGTCAATTTTGTCAATTTTGTCAATTTTGTCAATTTACTCAATTTTGACCATTTTGACAATTTTGTCAATTTTGTCAATTTTGTCACTCTTGTCAATTTTGTCAATTTTGTCAATTTTGTCAATTTTGTCAATTTCTTTTGACATTTTTGACATTTTTTTTAAATGTAAATTGGTCAACTGAATAGTTATATAAATCGCAATGTGGCAAATTTCTTCGTTAAAAAAAGTATTAGTAGTAGGGTCAAATTTGCGTTTTTTTTTGTCATTTAGGATGTATTGAGATTTTGAAAGTCTCCTTTCCTTTCTACTTCTCAAAATAATCTATAATATTTTATCCAAATTTCAAAATAAGGTAGAGGTACGTTGATTTTCGTTGACGTTTTGTAGAATAAAAAATCAGAAATTTTTAGAGGAGAGAAATAAGTCATGTTGTCTTAAACGAAGTAGTACCGAAAGTAGTATATTCTAAGAAAAAAACAACCTTTTTTAAATTTTTTTTTATTGATTTGAAAGGCATGAAATGTAGGGATCAATTGAATTTTCTTGCGCTTCTGTCTACTCGCAGTTTGATATTAAAAGTGTCCATTCGATAACAAGGCTTGGGTAGAAAAGTTAGTAGAATCACCTATTAGAAGTAGACCAGCAATTTGTCAAAGGAATTCATTTCAAGCATCAGTGGAGGGGTCCTCGCCGAAAAACTGCTTATGTTACTGAACCGGGGATGCATCCCCACGCAAATAAAATAATCCACGCCAAACGAGACAACTTTCCATTTATGACAAAACTTAAACAGAAAATGATAGCGTAGCAGATTTCTTGCAGAACATAAATCTTCCGAGTGCTCTTTGAACCGAATCATCTATGTCTCTTCTACTCTACCCTCCACTAGAAAGTATTAGCTGGCTGGCAGCACTTGGGGGAGTCAATGGGTTGCTTCGATCTCTTCGCGAACTTTGGCATACTCTGGCTGGTGTATAAAACTAGGGACATTGCACCCACGCCACACACCATCTAGCAACCCGAGGGCTGATCATTGCAGCCAGTTGCAGCAACTGTAGACAATAAAAGGGCAAAACAGAAAAAAGCTACACAGGAAGATGATAAAGCAAGGGCCAACCGGTGAATTAAACCGAGTCAAAGCCAGCATTGATTGTAGAAATCCAGGGATTCATGTGGTTCATTGACAAAGTTAGCAACAACAACAAAAATTCGTACTTTTTGGAGGTTTTCCGAGTGGACACACTGAATTTGCAAAAAAAGAAAAAAGAAAAACCAAAAACAGGAACGAACAACAAGCCCAGCAAATAAAACGATTTGGAGGAGAAAAATAAGCTAGGATAAAGTCAACCTGCCGTCCGTGGGCCGCGTGGAGCTCATCGTTTTCCCTGCTCGGTTCCGGGTTTGTATAATGCTCATGGACTTCCCGAACCGCCCGGACGGACCAATTTGGTGAACTGCCCGGAAAATACGCGACCGGCGAAGACACAGGCGTAAAGATCCATTGGGCCGTAAAATTGGAAAATCTGTCCAATAAAATGTACTTTGGCAGGCTGGTGGATAGAGTGCTGCTGGCTGAGCGTGATCGCAACCTGAGCAGGGCTTTGTAACAAAAATTTAGACAATAAGCGTTACTTCTAAACATATTTTGAAAAAAAAAAAAAAGACTTTCAGTGAAATCTTAACAAAGAATAATAAAACTTGAATTCGATAAAAACACATCTTTCACAAAACTAAACTTATTCTATGTAACATTAGACTGAGTGGATTTGGGGTAATTTTTGAATTGCTCAAACCATGGGGTCCAAAAAGCTTTGTTTTGGTTCAAAACTCATCCATGATTTTTTGCAAAATTCAAAAGTTACGTTTGCTAGAATAAATTGGTACTTTGAGGTTAGTACAGGAAAATTGAATTTTTTGTACTGAAAAAACCAAAATCATTTTTGTTTCTTCTGTACAACCGAGTTTGTTAATGGTTTTTGTGTTTTTCAATTAAATTCTCTTAAAGATTTTTTCCTCTGAACAACCTGGTCGAATACTGTTACTTCGTTTCGTGTTAGACAAAAAAATTTTTAGCTGCTTAACAGGAGTATGTCTCTTGTATTGGAAAATAATAAATTCAATTGAAATCACTGCTTAGCAAGGCATTGCATAACTACTTTTCATGCAATACTTCGCGAGGCACCAGCAGTGATGTCAATTACATGAATGTTTTTCATTGCCAAACGACAAACCCTTCTTAAACAGCGAATAACTTTTTTGTCTAATAAGATACGAGGTTATCGTTCTCGACAAAAATTTACAGCGGAAAATTTTATTTGAAAAAAAATATAAATTGGCTCAAAACCATTTTAAGGATCAGCTGCACAAAAAAATCAAAAATGATGTTGAATTTTCAGAACAAAATATTCAATTTCCCCATACACATGGATTAGTATTGATCGAAAATAAAGCATTCAGGGCGCCAGGGTTTGAGAAATTCAAAAATGCTCTCAAATTGACTCAGTTCATTGTATAATGAATGACTAAGTCAAAAGTAGTGGGAAAAACTTGATGGTCAACTTCTCTTCACTAATCACAGCGATATGTAATTTGGTTCTGCCTTTTGTGAGCTTTAAAAATGTACTCCCGATACTTTTGACTTTTTTAAACTCTTTTAGTTGATTGCATCACTCAAAATATCATTAATGATACAGATAATAATAGTTTTGGAATTGTCATTTAATCTATTGAAAATTACGAAGAAAAACGAATGTTGTCGCCTTCTAGCAATCGGGCCACAGTCGCACTGCATAGCATAAAGAATGATACTGGTTTCAATTTCCGCGTGCCCTGGGATGGGAAAATGCATGAGCTAGTTCCGGTAACTTTTTGCCGTAGCCTACTTTGGCTGGAGCATCGATTATCGTCCCATCGCCATGTGAAGATAGATTATCAAAAAGTAATTGACTTGGATTATGACAGTAACAGTGGAGCTTTGGCGAATGACAAATTTATTTATAAGTCCATGACGGCGATTGCGTTTTGCGTTGTTGTTACGCTTCAGTAAATGTTAAGCTAAAAATTCAACATACTCATCAAAATTATATTTCAAAATTTATTATAACTAGGGTTTGACAAAATCCTTGGAAAAATTATTCAAAAAAAATTCTTATGAATTTTATGAAATTCTTATGAATTTTGAGTAGAGCAGTTGAAATCCGAAGTTTTCACGCTGGTGATTGGTAACCTTGCTTATCAGCGATGATGTAAATTTCAGATCAATTTAAAAAATTACTCGGCAAACGGCAACCCGTTCTTTTGTTTGATTCCGACTCTTGGAAGATGTTTGATAGACGTCTGGTCAACATAAAATGACACCAGTGAAGCGCCGGCGCTGATGTTTACTAAAACTCCAGTTTGGGGTTAAAGCGTTAATCATTAAATTTATTAATGATCAGGTTATCGACAAAATCCAAAAAAGATTACAACCAGTGAGGAATCTAACATTTTTTCAGTAAGATATTTTTTCTATAACTGAAATTTGCATTTTTCAAGCTAGTTTCCTCTAGGTTGAGGAAAAAAATTCCCCCTCCGTACTTCCAAATACTTTAAATGATTTTCATCCCCACATTTCCAAGTTTTCAAACGTTAGCCAACTGTCGGAGCAAGGCAGAAAACTTGAAAACATCAACAGCCAATGTCACTAATCCATCCTGCCTCGGAAACACCATCATTACCCTTTTTCTCGTTCAGCTGTTGTTTGTGTAAAAATTTGAATAAAATTTAAACTACCAAGAAAACGTACTCCTGACTTCTACTAGGTACTCCCGGGTTTCGGTTCTGGGTCTGGGTCTGGTAGTACGGGAGTTTTGTTGAATTCTTCCACTATCCACATAATTTCCCTAATTGCAGCCTCCCAATTCCGACGGCAGGATGGCTAACGAGGAAAGAAAATTCCAGCTCCAGCGAGTATGATCAAAAGGTAAACTTTTATTTAACGTTAACATGAGCTTTTGCCACACACCGTACTGAGAGTTTTCCGACACTCACACACATACACATACATGGAGGGTAAAATTTTCACACATACGGCGAAGTGAAAAAATTTGAATATGACTCAACAACGACGGCGGCCCAGGGATCAACTTTTTCTAGATTGCACTACTTAATGGGAGGTGGCGAGGGATTGTGGCGGAAAAGAGGCCAGCAGCACAGCAGAAAAGCCTCCGAAACCTAAAATTATGCAACCCGCGCTACCCAAACATTAGAACTTCCCAGTACCCAGGGAAAGTTTTTGCATTTGGGGCGCTTTTTTGGGAAAGAAAAATCAAAAATCGTCCCCTTCAATAGAGGAGCTTAGCTTGGTGGGTGGGCTTAGAGAGGGGATTTTCGACGCTTAGATTAGAAATGCAAAATATGAGAGAATAATAGAATAATCTTTGCTTTGAAACTTTTGGTACGCGCTTAAAGTAGTTGTTTTTTTTAAAGTCTTGAACCGGTATTATTTTCTTAAGTTCAAGCTGTCCCCATTGAATTTGATATTAATTTGACATTTTTTCGTTTTAGTTTTTGAAGCGCATTAATGTAATTTTTGAAATGGAAACATACCGTATCTTCATGTCTCAATATTTTCGAAATCAATCTTAAAAGTGGACATCTTTCAAATAAAAAAAAACGAAACATAAAGTCGATTCAGGTTATTTGCCGGAATATGAATATGAGTTTTTTCCGGAAGTGAAACACTCGGGATCGAAGGGTGGGATAATGCAAGCTACCTCTCCACTTTCTACATTCTACATTCGCCTTTCGGATGCCTCCTGGCAGAACATTTTAATTTTAGATTCATACGGAGAAACAGGAAAAGGTTTCCGGAACGAAGGTGCCCGAAAATTTATGTACTCTTCTATCTGGCACTTTCCTTCAGTGTACGGTGGCCCGAAAAACAAACGGGCTCAGTTTTTCCACGGCCAACTTTGATTGTGGTTGGTTTTGTTCCCACTCCATGTACATGTGTTTATGTGTGGGTTTGTGTGTTTTGGTTCAGTTGATTGTCCCTTTGGGCTTCGCTGAGTGGACCTGGCCAAATAAATTTATCCTCATTATCATAACATACAAATTCAAATCATTGAGAATGGCCTAGCCTTTTTTCAATGGAATGCCTTTGGTTGAATTATTGCTATGAGTTAGATATTTACCGTATTTTTGAGAGCTGTTCATAACAAAATCGCAAATTGAACAAAGTTGATGTGATAATTTAAAAAAATTTATATAAATCTATCTACATAATTAAAAACATAGTTTTAAATAAATATACCTAATAACGCACGTAAACCCTAAGCACTGAAAACGTCACTTCAAGATGGAGAAAAAGGCTTTGTCTCGAACATTCATTCTTCATTTCATTTCATACTACTTGAATTACGAAAATCACGATGTCAAATAACTTTAAAACTTCGACCCATACCCATGGCTTTCGACTTTGCAAGAAATATCACTAGCATTCGGTGAAACTGGTAAAAAATCTGTAGTTGTGAATATGTTTTTAAAATCCTTCGGAACATTAAGTGATGGTTTCGCATTTGGAATAAGGCTAAAAATCATAAAATGGTTGTTCAGTATGTTTCTACGTACAAATCATTCAATAGAATAGAATTTTATAAATTTTCAATAATGAACACTCACCCAATTTTGCCAGAAGCACAAAATAATGTTTTATTTGTTATATTTTCCGGATCTCCTAGCAAATCATTCAACAACTGCACAGTTTTTACGGCTAATTTAGGTTGACTGACTGCTTGAAAGTTATGCTATCAAAACGAATTCAAACAACGGTTACTTTGATTTTTTTTAACCTTTTTTGACGTTAACCTTATCAAAGACTAAAATTGAACAAAGATGGTCTGATTATTTAAAAAAAAACATATATCGATCTGCATAATTAAATAGTTTTAAACAAAATTTATCCAAGAGCCAAGAACGCACCAAAACCTTAAGTTAACTTTTTTGTTTAACAGGCTTATATTTAAGGTACGACCTATACAAATAAAAACATTTTTTAAAGATCTATTCACAAATCATTTTAAAATCCTAGGAAGAAATTAAAGCTCAAAACGACGCTAAGTTCTAAGGAAGCTGATAAAAAAAAACTTCCCCCTGCAGTTCAAGCTCTTTATCGTCTTTATTCACTGTCGGCATCTGTTCTGAACCCTTTGTTATCTTTATCAATATTAGTTTTAAAATTTTGAACTTGGTTGTTTTGTTGAAGAATTGGATCTGTGTATCACGGCTTAAGGTTTTGGTTTCATTTCTGTGCAAAAAACTCTTTAAAAGAATCCAGCTTAAATTGTTCCTCAAGTAATTTGATCTAATCAAAGCGAACCAATAACGTGTATTTTTCATGAAGTCCCTTTGAAAAGTTGGATCACAATCAAATCATGATACCTGTATCACTTACAGCTCAAAGTTTTGTTCCTTTCACATTTTCCCTCAGACAGGTCAGATATTTATTTCGTTTTCTGGTTGTTATTTTTTCATATTTTGCCCACTCTCTTTCTTCTTCACTACTCTACGAGCCTTTTCTAACAAAAGTTTCACCTATCTTTTGAAAATCTGGGCCCTACCCGATCGACCATTGCTGCAAACATCCAAGCAAGATGAAGATGAAACTTTTTAATAATATTTGTTAAAGTTTTCCTGCTTACATGGCAAAAATCTTTGGATGCTGTTTCAGCCGATTCATGATTGCTACCACCATTGGATTTCCAAAAGCCCCAACCCACATTTTCTTTGACCCTTCGAGAAGTAAAATGATTCCACTTAACTAATTCCATTGTCGTGGGAAACTAGTTTTCATTAGATTGTAATATTCCCATTTTTTCAACTCTTCAACTTTAAATTGGTCGGATTGAAAAATCTTCTCTGCAACGATTTTTCTTCTCCATCTCCTCCAGGTCGATGAATGTGGAAAAATTGCTCCAAAAACTTTGCTCCCGGGCAAACGAAACCAGCGAATCAAATCAAATATAAATGGTAATAACAATAATTTGAGATTATAACTTTTTCAACGCTTTTCTTGCACTTCAGTCGTGGCGGCGGAGAAAGAAAATGAACGCTATTTTCGATTTTTCCTTCCCGCAAAACCAGCAAAATGCACCCAACTTTCCCGAAGTAAGTAACCTTATTATTTTCGACCAGATTTTCTTTTCCTCCTACTTACCCCTGAAACTCGGCAACAAAAACCCCAAAGCGGGAAATAAGAAACTATACATCGTTCGCTCACAACTTATCTCCCGTCATCAGCCGCTGCAACAGAGTGATCATTCCACTTCCCACCACACCGCAGACCGCTTCGTGGCTCAGTTGTGAAGTTGGGGAAAGATTTCCGACTCCCGGGGCGAATAAATTGCGGCTTGCGGGACTTCATTTGGAGTTGTTGTTACTGAGGGGGATGGGATGGAAAAATTATTTTGGGGAACTTGGTGAAAATCGTGCAACTTTTTTTCCCAGTGCCTCATCATTGAGGTTTGAGATAGAAAAAAATGCTTCGTTTGCTCATTATCTGTTAGATCTAGCGTTTGTTGTGCCACGTTTCAAATTAACACTCTTTTAATATAATTGAATTGAACACCTCACACCTCACAAACTTAACAGCAGGTTTTTAAATAATCATTTGATTCAAATGGTTATTAAAAATGAAATATTTGCGAGCATAGTATTCAAAGAAATATTCACAGTTATAACTTTTCAACAAAAGGATTTTTTTAACTGAAAGCAATACATATACATACATATGTATTTGAATAGAAAAAGTTAAAAATTATTATTGAGATAGTTCAAAATCTGAGGCCGAACATAAACACTGTGATAGACAATTGACACTTCATAGTAGATTCAAAGCTATCATGGAACCCACATATTCCGGTGGAAAGGCTCGAGGCTATAAAGGAACAACCGAAAATCATCGAACCTGGGATTGAGAATGGTTACGACAACGATTTTGTTCGAAAAATCTTTTGAAGCTAGCTCGAAAAAACACAGAAATGGTGCAACAACCACCCGAATAGACCAAGACCATGGTTCTACATTTTAATAACAATGGTTTTCATCTTAATAATGAAAAACAATGTTAAATTTCAATCCCTTCAAAAAGTAAAATTTGTGTTGTATTGTGAAATTATCGTAAATGTATCATATGCATATTATGTATCCGAAGTTAATCAAGGTAAGTTTCATTTAAGATCAAAATGAACAAAAGTAGTACATGGCTTTTGTCGTTTTTATTTTCAGGGGAATAAGACGTTTGTTATGGCTGGGAGTTCCGAGTAGGCCTTGCTCGGGTGCGGACGCGTTTTTTTTCCAGGTTTCTCGTTGCGCTGCATTTTTTGGGATTTTTTCTCTCTTAATGAAATATTAGTGGTTTGAGTAATGGTTTAAAGTGAAATTTACAGAAATTGAAGAATGGTTTTATCGAGTCAAGAAGAGATTATGTGTACAGTAAATTGAAAAGTACTCGTGTGAAAAGCTTTAGAATGCGAAAAATGCTGAAAAAGTTTAGAATGCGAACGAAAACGGATGGCATAATGCGGAGGCCGCTAGTCGGGGACAACAAGAACAGGAAAACCCGGTGAGAGCTTTCCGATTTCCCTCTATATCTTGGACACTTTCACTTTCCTATTGACTTGAAAAAAACAGCAATTTAGTTGGTCGTGGGTCGTGGTTTTCAAACAAGAAATTTTCCGAAATGGATTTTTTCAATTTTTGTTACCAGTAGTTGATATCACCATCATCGTGACAGGCTTCGGTTGCTTTGATCGATTAAAATACAAGATGCTGAAAACCAAAATGTGATGCTCTTAACATTATTTTCTAAATCGAAGTGATGTTTAAAAAAAATTTCCCGATAAAAAATTCTTTTTCAATTTTTGAGTTGATGCTTTGCCATGAAAATTGAAAGTTGTCGGTCGTTTTAGTTACAACAGTGTTTAAGTTAAATACTAATTTCAAAGCAAGTAATTAAGATCCAAAAAGGATGGTTGCAATGAATTTGACTCCATTTGTCAGTTTGTTTAACATTTTTTCATATTGTTATTCCCAAAGCATTGCAGCCACAGTCTTAAGTTTTTTTTACTGGAACTTTTATTATGGTTGTAATTTCTTACTATCATTTTTTTTTGTTATTTTAGTAAAATGGTTAAAACACCAAATTTAACTTAAAACACAGCTGAGCAAGCGTGCTTCTCTAAACATAAAAATCTAATTCTTTCTATTATTTATCGGTTTGCAGTTTATTAGAAGTGTTCTCTATAGTTATGGTCAGTAAAATTTGGTTGGAAAATATAGATAAAAATTTATATCTAAATATTTGAATTGGTAATATTTATGAATAGTTGAGCAATGCATTGATTTATTTGTGAAAAATTTATTGCATAAAACGAATTGCACATTTTTACTGGAACATTAAAAAAATATATTTTCAACTGTTGAGAAATTTCGAAAGGTTATCGATCAGAATCAGTAGTACAATACCAACTATTTAGTTATTTCCGAGTTGTTGTCCTCATTTATGATTTATTTACTTGAATTTCAAAACGCAGACCCCGTCAGTGGTCAGAAAAATAATATGCATGCATTGTGGTAAAAGAAATAGAATAACTATTTTGATTGTTGTACTTTGTCTGTTTTTTGTTGTTATTTATTTCTTGATTGTGTACACTCTGTTAAAGAAAAACAGTTCCTTAGGGTTTAAATGTGATTATTTAAACCTCATATAGTTCATTCGTGCATTATTCATGATCATGCGAATACATTAGAAGGCCTCATTAGGAGCAAATAGGAGTTTCAATAGGAAACGTAGGAAGTATAGGAGACTAGGAGCATAGGTTAAAAGTGGTTACTTCACCTACCAAGGTAATTTCTCATGCCACAATACCTTTTCCCAAACATTCAGCGTGGAGATCTGTGGAGGGATGGCGTACAGCCGGCCTCCGCTAAACATTTCTTCAAATGTGCTGCACTTCCCTTCCTCCTATCGACTACATGGACTTGGCCGGCGTCGTTATTGGTTCAAATAAAAGTAGGAGATTCTCAAAACTGCACAGTTAGATTGTGATGCTTGTTCCCAGCACCTTTCATTTGGTTCATTGTGCAATGGTGATTATCTCGAACCAATCACGGAGTGCAACCATTATGCCATTGGCCAGGAAGGGCCGTAGGTGGACCGTAGTTGATAGCAAGCTCAAGCTCAGGGGAATAAGACGTTTGTCATGGAACTTTTCCGAAGGCCTCGGCTGTTCACACGGATCGTATGTATAAATTGGAAGGCCGCAGTGCAAATAGAACCAATGATATTTCTCCAGTTTTATGAGAAATCCGAGTGATAAAGTGAGTAAGTGTTGAGATTTGTTGAATAAATAATATAAATCAATCCATTCGTTATGCAAAAGCAATCTATAATAATGATGACATGACCCAAAACTAGCGAAATAATCCCACCATTTACAAACCCTGAACAAGGATTTTTATTTCAGCGAGCAAACAATGGAAATAAACGGATTTTCATGGTTTTACCATGAAAAATGGAAGCTGTTATCACCATGAACTTTATATTTTTGAGCTTTCTAATGTATGGGAAATCGCCATTTTTTCATGGTCACGCTGCATAACAATACTCTTTTTTCATGGTTATTTTCGTCAAAACGATGAAATGTATGGTCGAAAACTATGAATTCCAATGTGCATTCGCGGTATCGATGACGATTAAAATCATTATGTAAACCATACAATTTATGATCTGTGAATATGGAATTCATGGTATTTTCATGGTGCAATCCTATTCGAACAACACTTAAAACAGGTATAAAAGAATCCTTAATTCAGTTAGTCTACCTTTTCATCTAGGACTTGTAACAACAGTCTTACCACTTCCGCCGGCGTCTCAAAGACTCCCTTTTTTAGGCCTCAGGGCGGCATGCTTATCTACAAAAACAAATCGCAGGGAATATCAGTCGAATGAAAGAAAACTACCAAATTTTATGCTTCTCTATGTGTACATGTACATATATTGCCAGACTTTACACTGCTTGCCCCCCCACTTCCTTCACTAAGGCTAACCTGTTAGGGACCTTGCCTTTACTGCTGCTGACGAAACCTCGAGGACTGATGGCGACCTCGATAGTTGTTCCTGGAGGGGTTGCGTTCCAGCACAAAGGGGCTTCCGTCGTGGGAACCCCGACAGGACGTTCCAGGCTACCTTCGCTTAGGAACAAGATGGCTTCCGTCGGTGCACCAATGCGGCCTAGCGCTGGGTACCAAAAACAATGGCTGGCCTAACGACGACGCCGGAAACAAAGGCTTTTAGCCTAAGCCAAAGGGTCCTGATGTCCTTACTTACACCTTTTCCAATACTCTTCTCACAGTTTCGACTATGGTTGACTTTTTTTTTGGTTTTAGTCACAAGGTAATGTTCGCGCTTTGGTGGGTTTTGGAAGAGTGCACGAGGATCAGCCAGTGTTCTTTGACCGACCTTCACCTATCATTCAGGTCGTTGCCCTCGCCTTGGCGCTCTTGCTTTTCGAGTAGAGTTTTGTCGACATCGTTACTATCGTTAGCTCTCTGCTACCAACGGGTTCAGCTGACGGCCATCTGGTGTTCAAGTTCCTAAGCTTGGTCGGTGTATGTGTCTGACAGCAGGGGGCTTAATCATCTGGGGACTGCTTTTGGGAGAGAAAACTTTAAATAACAAATGACACTCACTGCGATATACTACAAATAAACAAAATTTAAATTTAACGCGAACAATCTATGAAACCTCATTGGAAGTGTCATCTGGCGCTTACAGACTGACTAACGCAATCAGTATAGTATTTAAACTGCATACAAAAGTGGCAACACGATCAAGGAACGTCTAGCCGTGACAAGATTCCTGAGGAGAAAAGATATGGAATTTATTAAATTGCTTGAAATAGTTGATCGTTGATTTACATCGGTCAAACCCACCATCAAATATATTGCTCCTTCGGCGAGTTCATCGGCATAGTTGGAAAATGGATTATAAAGTGTCTTGGATTAATCATCGTCCTGTTGGACAAGCCTGCCAAAGCAACCAAAAATCTTGTTGAACAGGTCAAACACAGCTTAATCAGTTCAATCAATGAGCTGAAGTTCGTTTTATTCAGCCCTAAATTTAAGTTCTTATTGAAACTTTGAAGTTCCTTTAAGTTTGAACGGCCTACTGTTCAGCTCACAAGAAATCGTTTAATGAACAATAACAAAAAAATATTTCCTCTCTTACTTCGGTCACCACCACCCCTTTCTTATACTTCGCTGCCCTCCATATGGTGCTGCCGGTTTCTCGGCATCCATCTTCATTCCTCCCATCAACCTAACTCAACCTACTTACAGTTGCTTTTAAAAAAGAATGAAATCGCGTGAAGCTGCGCACCCACTTCCAACTTTGACAAGCTGCCATTTCTTTCTCGGTTGATATTTTTTCATGAAAATTTCACAAAATATTTAACAAATACACAACGAAATTTGAAGTCTTTACAATGTCGGGAAACAAAGATAGAGCTATTTCCGTAAAAAAGGGAAATTTGGGGTTGCTTCGCTAAACTTGCTGTATCTTCGACAATTTTCATTGAAAAACTTTGAAATTCGGTCCAAAGATGTGAAAATGTTTGATCTAATACCAGGCTAAGTTTCGTCAAAATCGATTAACGTGATCAAAAATGGTGGCGGATAGAAAATCAGGTTCATTATTGCCCAGCAGACGATTTCATTCTTTTTTGGACGAATGTTTGTATGGAAAACATTGTAATTCATGTATTCATGGTTTTATCTTTAACAACATCAAAATTTATCACAAAGAATGTTGTAAATTGATAAAAATTTCATTCGTGCTTTGTTTTGGAAAAAAAATGTTTCAACAGAGTTAGAAATAAGAAAAACAGAGATTCAGAAATGACCTGCTAATTATTCCGATAAACAAATTTGATACACAATTAAAGCGAGTATTCAATTCGCTCTTGTGTTTCAATACCAGTTCTGTTGAAACAATTTCTATTTCTAAACAAAGCAAGAATGAAGTTTCCATCAATTTACAACCTTCTTTGTAATAAATTTTGAGTTTGTGATAGAAAAATCCAACAATACATGGATTACGACGTTTTCCATACAAACATCCGTCCAAAAAGGAATGAAATCGTCTACTGGGCGATAATGAACCTGATTTTCTACGTGGCACCATTTTTGATCACGTTCATCGATTTTGACGAAACTTCGCCTGGTATTAGATCAAACATTTTCACATCTTTGGACCGAATTTCAAAGTTTTTCAATGAAAATTGTCGAAGATACAGCAAATTTAGTGAAGCAACCCCAAATTTCCCTTTTTCCCGACATTGTAAAGACTTCAAATTTCGTTGTGTATTAGTTAAATAGTTGAGCTAAATTGTGTGAAATTTTCACGAAAAAATATCAACCGAGAGAGAAATGGCAGCTTTTAAAAGTTGGAAGTGGGTGCGCAGCTTCACGCGATTTCATTCTTTTTTGAACGCAACTGTAATAGCTTTGATTTTTACTTTGTTCGATACATGCAGGCGCGCAAGCCTTTTCTGTAACATATTTCTTTTATTTTCTTACTCAAACAATCAAATAACTTCATGAAAAAATAGTCCTGGTTGGTACCATACTTGAACCATGACGCTTCGAGATGATAGCCAAACACGCTGCCACGAGGCCACGCCTGAACGCCGCTTTACCGGCAACTATTTCAAAGTGGTACCATCAAGTGACCATTTTCCGCCCAGTTAAGCGGTTTTTCATTTTCAAACATGCGTAATAAAAAAAACGATTACAGATGTTTATACACTTTCTTTTCCAGTATATCTCATAATCGTTCTACTTTCAATAAAAAAAAATGGTGGAATGCGAAAAATTTATGCTTTTCAAAATAAATAACTTAACTTGAGGATGTTAGACAGGCCCTATTAACACCCAATGGACTTTTTCCAGTACTGATAATGCTTTCTAAATGAAAAACACAGAACGAAAAAAGGTTAATTTAAGTATTTATTGTCCTTGTAAGCAGCTTTCAAAACTATATTTCGAATCTTGAGAGGATGCATTTTGTGAGAGTTTACCTGAAAATTGACTGACTAACAAAATGATGATCCCTGGCAAACAGCTCAAGCAACCAGTTACTTGTAGCGATAAACATCCTTTTTTAACACAATCAAACTAAATACTACTTGAGAAGTAGGCGGCGTTCATGCCGAAAGCTTTTTTTTTTCTTTTTCTGTCAGCGAAAATTTTATTTAAAAATAGAGTTTCTGATATATTATATAAAATGAAACAATGAAAAGTTCGACCAATAAATAGAAAGGGACTGCGTATCATCGTTGAAGTAATAACCAGAGAGCCAAAAGATGTTTTCTATAGAATTAATACGAAATTTAATCCAGATCAGAAACTTTTGATTCTAGGCGGTAAATTTTGGTAGATTTCCCCTCACGGACCTTACTCGTCGTGTTTCAAGTGTTTTGTTTAAATAAGGGTTTTTTACCTAGTTTCATTGTGTAAATGTAGTTTTGTATAAACTTGAACTGAAATAATGTGGATCTAACGATACTTTGAAAATTAGTATCTTTTGAAAGAATGGCATGAAAATGAATAATGGCACCTAGCAATTTTTGGGCCACGCTGGGCGAAAAACGGAAATAATCGTGTTTAATTTGCTTGTTTTGCTGGGCAGGGTTAAAGTGTTAAAAAGTGCGTAAAGGGAGATTTTATTTGGGTTGAAGTTTTTAACAACTTGATGAAATAAACTATACGATATGAAGTTCTGTCTGGGTCATTTGAATGTGGGGTTATTTAATGTGCATGTCAAACTCCACGAAATCGAGGCTAAAAACCGAATTGATGTTTTATTTTGGTTTGGTTTCGTTTGGAAAGAGTGTCCAGTAGCGTTAAAGTAAATTATATCATATCTATGTACATGTTGTCGGAGTAAACAAATACGTGAAACCTATTTTAACTCCATCTTAATTCACTGGACCATCATTTTTGTGTCGAACCGAGCTTGCTAATGGTTTTTGTGTCAGTTTATAAATTCTCTAAAGGTAATTTTCCTCTGAATAACTTTGCCGAAAACCTTAACTTTGTATCATCTTAGACAAAAAAGTTATAAGCTGTTGAGGGGGATATGTCTTTTGGCATTGAAAAACAATCAATTTATTTGACATCGCTGCTCGTGCCTCGCATGAAAAGTAATAATGCAGGCACATGATCAATTAAAAGTAATAATGCATCCAGCAGTGATGTCAATTGAATCTTTTGTTTGTCAATGCCAAAAGACATATTCCTCTTAAACAGCGAATAGCTTTTATGTTTAATGAGATATGAAGTTGAGGTCTTCGACAAAGTTATTCAGTGGAAAATTTTAATTAGACAATTTATAAACTGGCAAAAAACCATAAGCAGACTCGGTTCCACAGAAGAAACAGGTTTTTCAGTTCAAAATATTCAATTTTTCCATAAAACCCCATAAGTTCAAATTTACTTATGTTAACGTTATTAAAAATTCTGCAAAAAAAAAACGTGGATGAGTTTTGAACCAAAACGAAGCTTTTTGGACCCCAGGATTAGAGATATTAAAAACTGACCCCAAATCGACTCAGTCTATTGCACAGTGTACAAGTTAAATCCAGACTGAGAAACAGCACTCGCAAATGAGCAATCTTGTTTTTAAGAATGTTTATTGTTTATAATTCCTTCGATTCATGAGTGCAAATTGCTTCAGTTCTCAGCATCTAACACGTTGCTGGTTTAGAAACATCTTGCTATGATAACATAGAGTCAATGCCTACAAATCTACCAAAGCAACACATGACACGTGTGTTGTCGCCTTTTCATATGCTGTAACGGTTCTTTCGAGTTGAATATGATCTTCTCAATATGATGCAAATAACAAAACTACTGCCGGTATTGGTGTTTTGGTAGCTTCAGTTTATTGTGTAAATCTTGAAAATAACGCAATATAAATAAGCAATCGAACAATATAGATACAACTAAACGATCTACTAAAGTAAGGTCTATTGGAAAAAGGGACAGAAGAAACACAATTGAATCATTCAGAACTTTGGATTTAAAAAAAATGCAATTATAATTTATTAAATTGATTTTAAAGATGTGGTGATGATTACGCAGAAGGCATTTGTAATTAATAAGAACAAATTTTGTATATTACCTTGATGAATATTGCCTAATGGGAATCTATGGAAAAAAAGTTTGTGAAATAAAAAACAAAGGATTTCCACTTTCATATTAGATTGGAAAACTTTGAATGATTATAGACACCGTGAAATATGATTGGAATCTCTCAAACTTCAGGTTTTTCGATCGATAATGTACCAGAAAACAGGACAGCGCCATTCTTTTAATAATATCATTCAATATTTATGCAAAATTTCAAAAGGTTTTGATAGAAAAGGGAAAAAATGAAATCTTTTTTCTATGACTAGTTAAGCAAAACAAAAAATAAGAAAATGTAATCTAACAATATTTTTGTTCGCTGTATGTATCTCTCTTAAAACTAATTGTGTACGATTTTATGAGCTTAGCTGCTATCCACTCAATTGTTTGTGTTCTTACACTCTACTCTTAGGTGATATGTTTGGTTACAAGAAGTACTGATTCCAAGTAGCTTTGATTTTCGTTCCACTTAATGTCTAGTGTGATCCTATTCTATGAGCTAAGCACCGTCTTAAACTAGAGTGCCCATATTGGACAGATCGTCATCCGGAGGTTTCGGATTGGGAATTCCATCGGCTGAATTTGCTTGGGGGTAGTATTGAAGCGCTGAATTGAACAACTGTTTGGGGCAAGGTTTTTCGTCCAGATTGGTATTGCAATTGCTACCCAATTTGCTATTGGATTGAATGAATTTGTTGATCTGATGAACCGAGATAGTTGGAACGGTACTTTGAGCGGTCACTGGAAACCGTTGATTTCTTGGTAACGTTTGATGTCCGGATAATGCCACTGAACGTGCTTGCTGCTGTTCGCTAATCGGGAACACCGGATAGTTCTGATGAGGATGAAATACTTTCGGATCTGCCAGTGAACTAGCAGCATCAACTGCCTTATTCAAATTACTTATGCTGAGTACCGGATTGGGTTGAGAAAAGTCCATTATCACATTCGGTGCTAGTGCTGGAATTGTCTCACTGCTATTCAACTCGTCTTCAAGACATTTCAGCAAACATGTCCTTTCTCTTAGCACCAGCTCAGAGTGCTTCAGTGTTTCATCAATCATTGTAAGCTCTTGTTGACTTTTTTCCAAACTTCCGTTGACCTTAGTCAAATTATCCTCCAGTTGATCTTTCGATTGGTTTGGAATGTCCAATTCATACCTTCTGATGCGATCATACAACTTCACCGCACTTTCCTCTTCCTTGACAATTTGTTTATTCAAAAGTACAATTTTTTCCAACATTTTTATCTGATCTTTTACACATCTTTCTCCAGTCGGTTCATCCGAAGAAGTCGGTGGAGATTCGGCATCCCTTTCGGCCCCGGACTCTTCCACTTCCGGCGAAGCTGCGGTTGTGGCCTCGGAAGTGATCCCACTGTCACCTCCGCCAGCGCTATCGGTACGTGGATCTAACTCAGACTTTCCTCCTCCAGCTTTTCCTCGAGATCCCGAGGCTTCCGAAAGCCCCTTAAGGTACGTTTCCAGCAAGTAATTTTTACCGTGTTCCCGTTCTCTTAAGCGATGACGATCCTCTTCAATTTTGTTGATCTGTAGCTCACGGTCCCTAAAATGAAGTAATAAGATGATTAAAAAAGTATTACAGATTTCCGAATATTGTTATCAATAATAGAATCCTTTTTGGTTTATTGAAAAGAGCATTTCAAACTGCTTTTTAACTTTTATCAAACAATTTGTAGTTTAGCATTATAAATTTCTCTATTTAAATTAATGTTCAGTCCTAAATAAAAACAAATGCAGGTATTTATTCCATCATCAGGCAATCAAGCACATTCACTTTCAAACGACAATTTGTCTGGAGATAGAATCCCCCGAGAAACGAGATACCCGTTCGATTATCCATTACCGTAAAACTTTAATCGCTCCAAATTTACGTCCCACTTTTTTTATTATTCGTAGAAGAATACATTAGGTAATAAATATGTGTTTTGTTGTCAAGTCTCCAAATGAACAAAAAGTGGCGTCTTAACACCTTCACTCGTCATCAATCTCCTCAGCCGGTCAGTCAGCGAACCAGTCAGTCTTGATGAATCTGGGCAGTAGTGCAGCATGGCCATTGTCGAGGCCAAAGTCGCGTCGTTCCGGTTTGATGAGCACCCTTCCGAGATCTTCTCCATCGTCCTCATCAAGTTTCTAGGCTGAACACGAAGTTCAATTAAAATGAGATATTCATCAGCAACTCTTCTCGGAACAGTGGTGTGGCCGCACAAATCGTTTGACATTTCCTCCCGAGTTGAGGAGGACACTGATGACTGTCTCGTTCTTATTAATTAGGTGTCGTTTTCACCTGTCTCTTCCTCTCCGGGTTGATTGTTTTGAATCGGGCAAGGGTAATTAAAGTTATGAATAACAAACCACGCCAGATTATCTTACCTAAGCTTAGACAACTGCTGCTGAATGATGTCGCCCTGTTCGAGGATCAGCTTCATTAGCCGCTCGATCGAGTTTTTGGACGATTTCGGGTGGATTGTCGTTCCGTGAGTCATCCAGGCGAATGAAGTTTTGTGTGCCCGGTGTCGTTTCCGGCGCACTATTGCACTATTGATACTACCCGTTGGGCTTCCCCGGCCACTGTCTTTGTCACGTTCCGTTAAAACTCCGCCGACCATTGTGGGTCCGCTGCCGAGGGTGCCAGATGCCGTTTGTTGAGTTGGCGGCTGTTGTTGGCTGATTGATCCGCCAACAGCCGAAGCCACCGCCAATCTATTCGAGGCGTCCAATCGCCGGAGGATGAATTTAACCTGAAATTCAGAGAACAAAATTTGTAATTTTCTTATTTATTGGTAAACAGTGGGGATTAATTTTTCAAGAGCTTTTAAAGATCGTTTGAGATGGATCAGCCAATGTAACTTTTGAAAAGAAGAATCAACTTTTCTCTAATACAATTTTTTTTTAAAATAATCCTGTTTCTAGGACTTGTTGCTGGGGCCCAATAAACATAGATAAACTTAACTTTCTTTACATTATCAACTAAAAACACTAAACTGTTGGTTCACAGACAAATTCGAGTACATAATAGACATAAAAAACGAATTTTTGTTTTGTCTATTCTGGATATATAATAGGGCATTTAAATCCTCTTTTTCATTGAAAGTTGACTGTTTGAACTGTTATTCAAGGAAAAGCATTGTCATTTTTTTTTTCATTTTTGTCATTTTTGTCATTTTTGTCATTTTTGTCATTTTTGTCATTTTTGTCATTTTTGTCATTTTTGTCATTTTTGTCATTTTTGTCATTTTTGTCATTTTTGTCATTTTTGTCATTTTTGTCATTTTTGTCATTTTTGTCATTTTTGTCATTTTTGTCATTTTTGTCATTTTTGTCATTTTTGTCATTTTTGTCATTTTTGTCATTTTTGTCATTTTTGTCATTTTTGTCATTTTTGTCATTTTTGTCATTTTTGTCATTTTTGTCATTTTTGTCATTTTTGTCATTTTTGTCATTTTTGTCATTTTTGTCATTTTTGTCATTTTTGTCATTTTTGTCATTTTTGTCATTTTTGTCATTTTTGTCATTTTTGTCATTTTTGTCATTTTTGTCATTTTTGTCATTTTTGTCATTTTTGTCATTTTTGTCATTTTTGTCATTTTTGTCATTTTTGTCATTTTTGTCATTTTTGTCATTTTTGTCATTTTTGTCATTTTTGTCATTTTTGTCATTTTTGTCATTTTTGTCATTTTTGTCATTTTTGTCATTTTTGTCATTTTTGTCATTTTTGTCATTTTTGTCATTTTTGTCATTTTTGTCATTTTTGTCATTTTTGTCATTTTTGTCATTTTTGTCATTTTTGTCATTTTTGTCATTTTTGTCATTTTTGTCATTTTTGTCATTTTTGTCATTTTTGTCATTTTTGTCATTTTTGTCATTTTTGTCATTTTTGTCATTTTTGTCATTTTTGTCATTTTTGTCATTTTTGTCATTTTTGTCATTTTTGTCATTTTTGTCATTTTTGTCATTTTTGTCATTTTTGTCATTTTTGTCATTTTTGTCATTTTTGTCATTTTTGTCATTTTTGTCATTTTTGTCATTTTTGTCATTTTTGTCATTTTTGTCATTTTTGTCATTTTTGTCATTTTTGTCATTTTTGTCATTTTTGTCATTTTTGTCATTTTTGTCATTTTTGTCATTTTTGTCATTTTTGTCATTTTTGTCATTTTTGTCATTTTTGTCATTTTTGTCATTTTTGTCATTTTTGTCATTTTTGTCATTTTTGTCATTTTTGTCATTTTTGTCATTTTTGTCATTTTTGTCATTTTTGTCATTTTTGTCATTTTTGTCATTTTTGTCATTTTTGTCATTTTTGTCATTTTTGTCATTTTTGTCATTTTTGTCATTTTTGTCATTTTTGTCATTTTTGTCATTTTTGTCATTTTTGTCATTTTTGTCATTTTTGTCATTTTTGTCAGTTTTGTCATTTTTGTCATTTTTGTCATTTTTGTCATTTTCGTCATTTTTATCATTTTTATCATTTTTATCATTTTTATCATTTTTGTCATTTTTGTCATTTTTGTCATTTTTGTCATTTTTGTCATTTTTGTCATTTTTGTCATTTTTGTCATTTTTGTCATTTTTGTCATTTTTGTCATTTTTGTCATTTTTGTCATTTTTGTCATTTTTGTCATTTTTGTCATTTTTGTCATTTTTGTCATTTTTGTCATTTTTGTCATTTTTGTCATTTTTGTCATTTTTGTCATTTTTGTCATTTTTGTCATTTTTGTCATTTTTGTCATTTTTGTCATTTTTGTCATTTTTGTCATTTTTGTCATTTTTGTCATTTTTGTCATTTTTGTCATTTTTGTCATTTTTGTCATTTTTGTCATTTTTGTCATTTTTGTCATTTTTGTCATTTTTGTCATTTTTGTCATTTTTGTCATTTTTGTCATTTTTGTCATTTTTGTCATTTTTGTCATTTTTGTCATTTTTGTCATTTTTGTCATTTTTGTCATTTTTGTCATTTTTGTCATTTTTGTCATTTTTGTCATTTTTGTCATTTTTGTCATCTTTGTCATCTTTGTCATTTTTGTCATTTTTGTCATTTTTGTCATTTTTGTCATTTTTGTCATTTTTGTCATTTTTGTCATTTTTGTCATTTTTGTCATTTTTGTCATTTTTGTCATTTTTGTCATTTTTGTCATTTTTGTCATTTTTGTCATTTTTGTCATTTTTGTCATTTTTGTCATTTTTGTCATTTTTGTCATTTTTGTCATTTTTGTCATTTTTGTCATTTTTGTCATTTTTGTCATTTTTGTCATTTTTGTCATTTTTGTCATTTTTGTCATTTTTGTCATTTTTGTCATTTTTGTCATTTTTGTCATTTTTGTCATTTTTGTCATTTTTGTCATTTTTGTCATTTTTGTCATTTTTGTCATTTTTGTCATTTTTGTCATTTTTGTCATTTTTGTCATTTTTGTCATTTTTGTCATTTTTGTCATTTTTGTCATTTTTGTCATTTTTGTCATTTTTGTCATTTTTGTCATTTTTGTCATTTTTGTCATTTTTGTCATTTTTGTCATTTTTGTCATTTTTGTCATTTTTGTCATTTTTGTCATTTTTGTCATTTTTGTCATTTTTGTCATTTTTGTCATTTTTGTCATTTTTGTCATTTTTGTCATTTTTGTCATTTTTGTCATTTTTGTCATTTTTGTCATTTTTGTCATTTTTGTCATTTTTGTCATTTTTGTCATTTTTGTCATTTTTGTCATTTTTGTCATTTTTGTCATTTTTGTCATTTTTGTCATTTTTGTCATTTTTGTCATTTTTGTCATTTTTGTCATTTTTGTCATTTTTGTCATTTTTGTCATTTTTGTCATTTTTGTCATTTTTGTCATTTTTGTCATTTTTGTCATTTTTGTCATTTTTGTCATTTTTGTCATTTTTGTCATTTTTGTCATTTTTGTCATTTTTGTCATTTTTGTCATTTTTGTCATTTTTGTCATTTTTGTCATTTTTGTCATTTTTGTCATTTTTGTCATTTTTGTCATTTTTGTCATTTTTGTCATTTTTGTCATTTTTGTCATTTTTGTCATTTTTGTCATTTTTGTCATTTTTGTCATTTTTGTCATTTTTGTCATTTTTGTCATTTTTGTCATTTTTGTCATTTTTGTCATTTTTGTCATTTTTGTCATTTTTGTCATTTTTGTCATTTTTGTCATTTTTGTCATTTTTGTCATTTTTGTCATTTTTGTCATTTTTGTCATTTTTGTCAATTTTTAATATAAACTTACTTCAGGTTGCGCTTTTCCCCATGCCGACCATATCTGGAGGATTTTGGTTCTACTGTCGAGAATTTGTTCCACCTGTCTCCAGCGTTCCGTGATGCAGTAATCTTTAGGTTCATTAACAGCACTTGGCCCTCCAGCTACTCCCACAGGAATCACATTCTCCTGCTGCAGCAACGCCTCCACCAAATCGGCACATGTCGTGTCCTCCGTAACGCCAGAAATAAACCGCTGCTCGCCCTTGATCCAGACTGGAATCTCCTCCGTCGAATAATCACTGACCGTCCCACAGGAATCTTCATCGTCATCACTTCGGGAAGGATCTTCCTCTTCTTCCTCGTCCTCATCATCATCATCATCACTTATAATTTCAGCACTCATCCTATGAGCCATCAAGGGATGGTTGCTAGGCAGTGGCCAGCATTCTTTGGAATTCGAATAACCTTCCCCAGCCAACTGGGATGAGCTGGCAAGGCCTAGCATTTCTCGACCAGGTGCAACTGAAGGTCCCTGGCCAGTGATGCCCGTTATACGATTCTGGGCCACCGTCTGAGATACCGAAGACACAATAGCAGCGGTGGAAGCCGACGAGGCATTCATTTTCGCTGTTCACCTTCGCTGTAATTGTTCCACTTCCGGGGGATCCACTGTCGTCGTCTTCGATGGGCAGAAGAAGATGGTCATCATAGCCGCCGCCAGCACCCAGAGCCCAGTTAGTGTGCTGGATCAAATTATCTCGTTTTGTAGTTGAAACCTGCAAAAAAACGGAAATACAACGAAAAACGGATAATTTTAGTAAATGGATCCCGTCGAAAGATTAAAACGATGGATGAATGTTTGGATTGAGAAGTGAGAAGCCAATCCCCGTTTTCAGGTTGTGGATTTGTGGATGAAAGGATGGCGTGACGGTAATTGCTAAATTGACTGCCGAAAAGGGGGCTCAGCTCGATGCAGCAACAGGTGCAATCTAATGCGTGGTGTAAAACGGTTACTTCCTTAAGGGTTCGTGCAGAAAAAAAGGACCACCACACTTGGCTGGCGTTCTTCTTTATGAACAATCTAATTTCGAAGCGAACTGCATTAGCCAGGGTGCAATTATCGTCTTGAACGATACCTTGTACGTTCTCTATTGTAGGTTTGTAATATATTTGCATACCAATTGTTTTGTAAAATGGAGTATGTATAGGTTTTGTTAAATCAAATAAAGGAAATTAAGTGAGTATTTTTATTTGTTTCGTTTATAGTCGTTTTACCATCTTTTTAGCTTTCGCGAATTTATATCAACAATGCAGTTATTGAAAATCTCATATGGTAAAGCATGGATCACTACAAATCTGGACGCACTATTTATTTTACCATAGTGCTCCTAGTTGTCGGATCTGGAATGTTTTGGCAGCACTTTGTAGAGAAATGTTTCTTCTACCAGTGCTGAAAATTCATTACGATTCGTTTTGTTTCAAAAAAGTTACACGTGATGGAAGCCGCGAGATGAAAATAAATTTTGAACACCCACGTCGAAAACCCGACGTGGTCGGGTTCAAAAATCGCGAAATCGTTAAAAATGGTCAAATCAACCGGGTGTAGCGTTCTCAAACGTTTCCGTGAGATGCGTACTATAGATCGGCAGGTTCATACCAAGCGTCATAGTGGAATTAAGGATCGGAAACTGCATTTGAAGGTGTTGAGAACGATCAAGGAAAACACAGGGTAGTCGGACTATGACATTGCCAAGAAATTCAACGCCGACCGGTGCACCGTCAGCAGAATTCGTCTACGCGAAGGAATACGATCCTATCGGACCAGTAAGCAACCAAACCGGACATTGAAGCAGAATTTAGTAGCCAAAGGACGTGCCCGCAAGTTATACAAGAAGATTCCAACGAAGTTCGACGGATGCATCCTCATGGATGACGAAACGTACGTGAAGATGGATTTTGGGCAGCTTTCTGGCCAAAAATTATGTAAAGCCACTGCAGTGGTGCACTGCACTGGTCATGGTGATGTCCCCGGCAACTTCAAATTTAGCTGATAAGTTTGCAAGAAAGTGTTTGATCTGGCAAGGTATTTGCAGCTGCGGACGAAAAATTCCGGTTTTTGTGAAAAACAAGACCATGGACTCCGAAATTTACAAGGAGGAATGCCTGAAAACTTTTTTTTTCGTACATTAGATCTCACAAAGGACTAGTTGAGTTTTCGCCAGATTTGGCAAGCTGCCAGTACAGCTAGGAGGTTCTACAGTGGTATTGGGCCAACGGGTGGATTTTGTCGAAAAGGACATCAACCCACCCAACTGCCCTCAATTCAGCTCTATCGAAAAATTTTGGGCAATTGTCAAGCAGAAGATGAAGAAGAATGGTAGGACGACTCGGGAAGCAACAGAGATGAAGAGATTGTGGAACAAAATGGCCGCTGAGGTCAGCGAATAAGGTGTTCAAACTATAATGAGTGATACTCACTAATCACTAATCACTAATCGTACTTCCACAGCCAGAACTTATGTCTGAGTCCCAAAGAATAATAAAAGTGTTTTATTATTCTTCTTGTCTTTCTTCATGTTTTCAATTAATTTAACATAAGACATTAAAATAATCAAAAACATAAACTGGTTGGGCCTACCATGGAGCAGAGAACGCAGAGACGTCCGCAACACAGGAACAAGAAGAAACGTGGACCACCAGTACCATACGTTTCAAATGGGCAAAATTGTTGGAAGCATGCTAAGAAAAATGCTCCTTGATGAAGAAACCATGCGTAATGTAAAATAACTTCAGTAGGCGGATTTCTCCGTGGCTGGAAATGATTTATTTTGTACACCGAAATCACAAAACCTAAGAATAAATTTATTTAGAAGATTTTGAAAAATATAAACTTTTACTATAATAAGCTTTTTTAACTGTTTTGGATTTCAGAGTACAACCATTTCTGGTCATCGACCAAGGATATAGCGCCTTTACTCGCTCTTGAAAATAGAGAAGAGAAAAGGAAAGGTTTAATAGAACATAAAACCTTTCGAGATCTGTTAGGAACTCGAAAAGTTTTTTTTATTATTCGCCTCTTACTCTAGGGCAGGCATGTAAAACTGGGGGTTCGCGGGCCGCATGCGGCCCGCTGCCTTAGTTAATGCGGCCGCGTAGCCCCGTCTAAAATTATCACAAAATTCCTTACTACACAGGAGTACACTGGCTTTCCTGCCACAAAATATTAAAAAGATTTTTTTTTTTGCTACGAGAGGAAATAATATTATTTTTGGAAATGAAAGATTTTTAATGCGGCCCGCACACTTAAACGAGTTTGACATGCCTGCTCTAGGGTTAATAGATTGTGCTTTCGAAGCACAAGGAAAAAACGATAAAAATGAACTATTGACATGATATCAAAAATTTTACCATTCAGTCATAACTAACTAATAAAAATGCAAAAATTTATGTATGTATGAGAGTCCACTTGTGGCTAATAGATCTTCTATCAAACTATAATGAGTGATACTCAACCAAAAGTTCGAAAATTCATCAAAACAACATCGGAATATTTTTTTTATTATTTTTCCTTCAAAGTGCAATAAAAACCCTACATTTCAAGTACAAAACATTTTTATTTCGTTTATATAGCTCCGAGATAGACCCGTTTTAATGCGTCCAGATTTGTAGTGATCCATGCTTTACTATACCCCAAGTTACACCGATAGTTTCATTTGACTCCTTAAGCCCCTTATAAAACCAAAACTTGATCTAGTAGCCTGCTATAAAACTTTATATGTTACTTGGGTACGTCTAAATAATTTGTGCTACGTAATGAAATTTAGAGACAACTTTTGTTTGAAAAATTGTCACGAATTTGACCTCATACGCCCTACACGACCACCTTTCTAGAAAAATATCGATTAGTAC